>NW_012267240.1:16721445-16727865 GCF_000151885.1 Dipodomys ordii
CCTCTGGTGCTTTCTGAGACAACGGGGGGGGGGGAGGGGGGGAGATGCCCTTTCCATATCTGGCCAGCCACGGACATTATCCTATTTCCTATGTCCCTTGGCAGCCTATCCCCTGTCCCCCAGCTCTGTACTGGGGTTTGAACTTAGGACCTCACCCTCACCCAGCTTCTTTGTTCAGCTGGTGTCCAGCACTAGCACTTGAGCCACCCAGCTTTTTATTGGTTACATGAAAATGGAGACTCTCAGACTTTTATGGCCCAGGCTGGCCTTGACCTACCATCCTCCAGACCTCAACCTCCTGGGTAGCTAGGATGACAGGTAAGAGGCACAGCTGTGATATTTTCATAGCGAGTCTTAGCAAAGCAGGACTAAACCCCTGACACGCCATCACCATCTCCAGCCAAAGTTAAGAATTCCAAAACTCGGAACCATTTCTGAGTCTTGCTGTGGGTGTTAAACCAAATGATTAGGAGGGGGAACATTAATTACATAGAAATATATTAAGTGGCAGTTAATTTTTTTGCCCTCTGGGGAACCCTCAGGCAGGCAGTGATAAGTGGTTTTTCAGAGGGAAAACATAAAAGGCCTACCCAAGTCCTAGCAATAATGATAATTGCACTAATAATAGTCATTGCTCTTGATGTGGAGAACGTCTGGTGAGTTATTTACCCAGTCCTCTTGGCCCGACTTATTACAAGTCAGATTGGAATATTTTATTGTCTGCTTCAGTACATGGAGGTACATGGAGGCATCCAAGAAACAGAAAGGCATTTTCTATTCTGGTGTGTGTGCATGCATGTGTGCGTGTGTGTGTGTGTGTGTGTGTGTGTGCATGTGCTGATCCTGGGGCTTGAACTCAGGGCCTGACAGTCCCTGAGCTTTTGTGTTCAAGGCTAGCACTCTACAGTTGGAGCCATAGCTCTGCTTCTGTCTTTTCGGTGGTTAATTGGATATTAGAGTCTTGTGGACTTTCCTGCCCAGACTAGCTTCAAATCACAATCCTCAGATCTCAGCCTCCTGAGCAGCTAGGATAGCAGGCGTGAGCCTCCAGCACCTGGCTAAGATTCATTTTCAGTGCCAAATGTCCAACCCTGTTATGACTTCTGGTGCCCCCATCTCTTCTGGGAAGGGAACAAGAACAAGTTAGTGTTCTTTTGTGACAGAGGAGTGACCAGAGCAACAGGTAATGTTGGCTCGAGCGAGACATCAGTCTTGATCATCCTTTCCTCCCCATGTTCCCACGTCTCCAGTATCCTGAAAGCGCCCTTGTGCCACTTTGTGTCCCAGACTCCCACTGCAGGGGAGGGGGGGCTGGTTCTCCCTCCTTCTCCCCCTCCCCCTCTGCCCCTCGCTCTCCCTCTTTCCCTCTCCCTCTCTCATCTCCCTCTATCTTCTCTTTCCCTCCATCCCTCTCAATCTCTGTCTGTCTCTGTCTCTCTCTCTCTCTCTCTGCATTACTGGGGTTTGAACTCAGGGTCTTACGCTTGCTAAGTAAATGCTGTTCAGCTTGAGCTGTGACGCTTCCCCCCATGCTTACCCCCTTTTTTTTCATTCTTTTCTGATAAGGTCTCACATTTTGTCACATAGCTCAGATCACAGGCATGCACCACCACACCCAGCCCTCAGTTTCTAGACCTCCTGTATTGATTTGGGAGGCAGGAAGTGGGGGGCAAAGGAGGGGTAGGAGTGTATTTAGGCTTCTGGGTTAAGGGTTAAGAATGCAGTTGTGAAACCCCATGCCTGCCTGGTGGTGGCCCCCACCTCCACCCGTTCCCCTATCCGTCCCCCATGCCCCCCCCTCGCCTTCCCCATGAACACAAAGGTCCTTCCTCTCCTCTGTCCCAGGATCTCATTACAAGACACAAGATATCTTTGCTGGTCCTCCCTCATCCCTCTCTCCCCTCCCAGCCCCAACCTGCCAGATGAATCATTCTGCAGCAGGATTTCCATCCTAACTATGTGACTCGCGCTTATTAACAACGTGCAGAGTTCTGCAGTTCCCTTCTGCTTGCCTGCAATTCAGGGTCCCAGGTAGTGCTCAGAGCTCTTTGCTTATCAATGGTGCCACCAGGAAACCCGCCCCCTTGCTCTCTCCGCCCCCTTTTACCAGCCACTGCCCAGCTGGACTATGCCCACGGCTCTCACCCAGCCCTCACCACAGCATGCTCCCGCCCTGTGTCCTTCCTTCCTCTTCCCCATGGTGCTTTCCCCTGTCCAGCTGCAGCGCTTCCTCTCAAAGTCTTCTACCTGCCCCACCGTGCCCATGGGAGATGGAGCGACCCCAAGGCCCTTCCTAAATGAAATTCCACCCACACAGGGCCAAAGATGTAACTCAGTGGTAGAGCACTTGTGTAGCTCGTGTGAGGTCCTGGGTTCAGTCCCAGCACTGCCAATTAATTAAAATATATCAGAACAGATTAAGAATATAGGTAGTTCTGGAATTAAAACAAAAAAAAACCAGACTAAATAACTAGATCCACGGGCAGAGAATCATACTTGGTGGATATACATACATTTTTCCCCCTCCATTAAATGTCTCTTGAGCACCTGCTGAGTGTCCACACTCATTCCTGATCTGGAGGGCATCGTAGAAGGCAGAGCAGACAAAACCCTCCTGAAGCTTAAATTCCCCCCAAACAAACTTGATGTTTACTGTTTCTTAAAGTTACAAAGTAGGGGTGTAGCTCCATGGAAAGCCTCAGGTTCAATCCCACCACCATAAAAGTTACAATAAAGCCAGGCATGGTAGCACATGTCTATGATCCTAGCTAGGGGAAAAAAAGCATAAGTAGGGGACTGCTTGAAAAAAAACAACTTTAAAAAAGGGGGGAAAAAAAGAAAAAGAAGGCTGAGGGCATAGCTCAAGTGGTAGAGTGCTTGCTAGAACAAGGCCCTGGGTTCAAGTCCCTGTACTACAAAAACATGTTGTGATATACTAAATAGTAAGTACGTTCTTGCTGTGATTTGAAAGCTATTGGATAGAATTTAGGCTTTAATTAACAGGATTCATTCATTAAAAGGGCCACCTCTCCTCCCAGCTCATTCTGCTGGGAGTTTAGATCTGCAGAGTCCCAGGGCTCTCGGGGGACACAGGTGGAGCTTTGCCACGTGGCTCCAGTGTGCTGGTGGCAGTACTGGGGTGACCGAGACTTGTCTTTCTTCCTGTCTCCATGCAGAAGATGCTCAGGTTACCAGCACAATATCCCCCTTACAGTCCCCGCACAAGGGACTCCCCCCTCGGCCGCCGTCCTCACACAACAGGCCTCCGCCTCCGCAGTCCCTGGAGGGACTCAGGCAGATGCACTATCACCGCAGCGACTACGACAAGTCCCCCATAAAGCCCAAGATGTGGAGCGAGTCGTCCCTGGATGAGCCCTATGAGAAGGTCAAGAAGCGTTCCTCCCACAGTCATTCCGGGTGAGTCAGGCCAGGAGGCCAAAAGCAGGTCACTGCCGACATTGCCTGTCCTTGTCCACGAAGGTGGCCAGAGCTCACCTACAGACCCCAAGTCCTCCCCCCCCCCCCGCATAGTGCTCCCCCCACATAGTGCTCCATAGCCTGGCTTTGCCTTTCTGTGCTCACAGCGCCCTCTGCTGCCCACTCTGTCGAGGCGCAGGGAAACTGGCAGGCCTGGCTCACACTCAACCTGCTGGCAGATGGCTTTAACGTTGTTAAGTTCCACGGGAATTAATTAGGAGATCTTTAGGCAGCACGGTTCCAAGATGGCAAAACGAGAGGCCACTCACAGGAATCCCAACGCGGTGCGAAATCCAAAACCATCTTCCGGCAGAGTTGTGGAGCCAAGCTGCTGCAACCCGAGCTGCGCATTATCAGCTCATTCCTTGGATAATATTGTAGACAGCGTTGGGGTTCTGGGGAGGTTTTTTTGGAAGGCACTTCGGGTTCAAGTCTGTGTTTTTCTCATTTCCGTTAATTACACACCCTATAAAGACCTGGGGGTGGAAGGGAGGGTTCCAGAAATAAAGAAATAAAGGGAAGGCTTCATAGAATAGAGAGATCGTCTAGGGAGGGTCTGTATCTGCTATTGACTGAAGGGGGGGAGTAGGGACAAGCCCCCCTCACCCCACACCCCATTGCTGGAGAAAAGGCAGCGATCCGGAGGGGAGAAAGGGAGTCCTGCACCAGCCTCCCATCCATCCCGGAGCTCTGCGCCCCACGTTGCTCAGGCCCGCGGGGAAAGGTGCCTGGCTGTCGGGCAGGGGTGTGGAGCTTGGCTTGCCTGCTTGGTCCTCAGCAGCCACAAGCGCTTTCCCAGCACCGGGAGCTGCGCGGAGGCCGGCGGCGGCGGCGGTGGCGGCGGGGGAAGCGGCTCCTTGCAGAACAGCCCCATCCGCGGCCTCCCGCACTGGAACTCGCAGTCCAGCATGCCCTCCACGCCAGACCTGCGCGTCCGGAGCCCCCACTACGTCCATTCCACGAGGTGAGTCCTCAGGCCCTCCGCACCTCGCCTTGGTCTATAGCGAGGCATGGTGGACCCCTAGCCGTGGCCAAAGACAGGTGAGCTGGAATCCGGCCTGAGCCAGTAAGACGAGGTCTCTTTGTAAGTGAAGAAAGCTTGAAAACCAGAGCAGTCAGACCACGTTAGCCAAGAAATCTGACAGCCCCCTTTGCACATCTAGGGACACGGGGCGTCCACTAGGGGATCCCCAGGCTCCTGGATCAGCGTCCTCAGTGGACTTGGAGGCAGGAAAGCTGCTTAGCACCGGAAGTGGGGAATCCCAATCACCCTTGCACTGACCTTGATTGATTTGATAGTATGCCCAGGATTATTTCAGACTGGCTTTAATGCTCCAGATATAAATTAACAGCAAGTAAAACGGGCAAAAAATTAAGCTTCAGTATATTGCATCCATCTTCTCAAACAGAAGTAAAGCCAGGTCATGGAAGGTCCCTTGCTGGGGGCCTCCGGTGGGGGCTTGAGTGGTGGAGGAGCCACCGTTGACTTCTTATCCCCAGCCTTGGGTACCATCATCTGTCCAGTGACAGAGAGGGCCACTGATGGAGTCAGGTAGCCGGGACTGTAGACAGCTCCACATAGGGTGAGTATTTGTACCATCTGTGGTGCGGGGGCAGGGGAGAATGTGCTCCACCAAGCTTCCAGCATAAAGTCTTCACTGGAAATGGACATCCGTTTGTGTGGGGTTGGGAGTGATTTGTTTTAATCATATGAAAGGGTCTTTGTAGAGAGCATTGATTTGGGTTTGGGGGGGGGGGTTAGTTCTGTCTTTTGAACCCAGGGCTTATACCAGCTAGGTAGATACTCTACCCTTTGAGCCATGCCTCCAGGCCTTTTTGCTGTAGTTTGTTTTTCATAGGGTCTTCTTCCTTTGCCCAAGCCAGTGTCTGATTAGCATCTAAACTTTGCCTCCTACCTGGCCAGGATTATAAATATACACCACCACACCTGGCCTTTTTTTTTTTTGTTCTTGTTGTTGTTTTTATCTTTGCTCTTTTGGCCTACAAAGATTTTTTTTTAAAGGGTTTCTGTAACACCAACAATATTGATCTGCTAGTTCTCTTTATATCTAGAACATTATTATGCACCTTAAAAAAAAAAAAACAAAAACCCTCTAGCTGGCACCAGTGGCTCAGGCCTGTAATCCTGGCTAATCAGGAGGCTGAGATCTGAGGATCACAGTTTGAAGCCAGCCGGGGCAGGAAAGTCTGTGAAACTCTTATCTCCACTAAACTACCAAGAGAACTGGAAGTGGTGCTGTGGTTCAAGTGGTAGAGCGCAAAAGTAGCTCAGGGACAGCACCCAGGCCCTGAGTTCAAGCCCCAGCACACACACACACACAGAAACTAGATATTGGCATGTACTTTTTAGAGGACTGCATGTCCTAGCTTCCGGCCCTCTGCCAGGCCCCACCCTTAGGAACCCAACTCTTAACTCCTGGCTCTGCCTCCAGGGTACCAAAAGCTTCTTTGTTCCCCTTGGGAACCCTGGCAGCGCCTGGATTTCCCCTTGCAACCTTGCCGATCAGGATCGCGTCGCTGGTCGCTGAGCGCCCTGCAACGCCCGCCAGCGTGGGTTTTGTGACCGCCTCCCTGAGGCTAGGAGGGCCTAGGAAGTGGGGATTCCCCTGCACACGCAGGGGTTCCCACGGACCCAAACCTCGTCTTCCCCGCAGGTCGGTGGACATCAGCCCCACGCGGCTGCACAGCCTCGCTCTGCACTTTAGACACCGGAGCTCCAGCTTGGAGTCCCAGGGCAAACTCCTGGGTTCGGAGAACGACACGGGGAGCCCCGACTTCTACACCCCGAGGACTCGTAGCAGCAACGGCTCGGACCCCATGGACGACTGCTCGTCGTGCACCAGCCACTCGAGCTCCGAGCACTACTACCCGGCGCAGATGAACGCCAACTACTCGACGCTGGCGGAGGACTCGCCGAGCAAG
>NW_012267240.1:16727915-16740131 GCF_000151885.1 Dipodomys ordii
GCTCTACCACTTGAGCCACAGCGCCACTTCCAGTTTTTTTCATTTTGTTTATATGGTGCTGAGGAATTGAACCCAGGGCCTCATGCATGCAAGGCAAGTGCTCTACCACTGAGCCACCTTCCCAGCCCCACATTTAAAAATTTTTAAATGCAGTCTTAGTCTAGCATTATAAAACTTAGTCTAGCATTGTAGTCTAGCATTAGGAATTTGATGTAAAGCAATGTCTCCTCTAGCTTCTATCTAGTCTCGTCTTCATTTTCATGAGCACGTAGTGACTTCTGCCATCCATGCCCATGTTTATTTGTGCCTGTGTTTACAATGTGCATTTGTATCTTCTTCTGTTATGGACTGTATGGCTCTTGGTCACCAATGTTCAGGGACTTCAATGTTTAGTGTGCCTGTGTGTGCGTGTGGTGTGCTTGCACGTGGGCATGGGGAAGTTGCTGTCCTGGGCGATCAGAACATGACACAGAGCTCTGTGGGTAAACAGTTCAGAATGGGAACTAGAAAGAGCTTCCCAAACAAAGTGTGAGCCCCCCAAATGCTAATGCCTTGCATCAGGAGGGGGTTGTAGAATGAGATCACATTACACTTCAACTTGGCTTAATTATGGTCTGGATTGATTTAAACCAGAGCCCACTCAAAGCAGAACCACATTAGCACAAATCCATTGGAAATCTTAGGAAAGCAATCGTCCCAGCCAGGGGGAATGTGCTATGTGATACCGTTAATGTTAGCAACGATTTTACAAAGAATATGCTGGAACAATAGGAAAAAAATTATATATATATATATATATATATATATATACACACACACACACATAGGGGTTTCAGTGTCTGTCTTTAATAATATGTACAGCTTTGTTTTGTTTTTAATAAAAGAAAAGTCTCTAAATCCAGCAGTGAATCTCCATTAGAAAATAAGAGAAACATGTCCAGGCGAGGTGAGTGTGAGGCTTTTAACAGTCCCACGGTCTCGCCTCAAACAAAAACCAAATCAGAACACAGAGCTCCCACTTCGTACAACGTTGACAACACAAAATCCAACTTGAGCAGCAGAAGGGAAAAAAACCAAAAACCCAAAGGCAGCTACTTGTTCCTTTCTGCTTAACTCTCTCCCCTTTTAGCCCTCAGAAAAGTCAGGAAGTCAGGGCTGAGCCCTGGAGAGCCAGGGCAGGCAGGAGGCCTAGTGGGAGCTTTGGACTTTCTATAAAGACATAAACCCAATGAAAGCGCCACGCACAGCAGTGCATTAAGTTACCTCTCTGCCATGAAGCTCTGGTTACATATAAAATCAAATTAAATACCTGTGGAATCAAGCCTCAAACCCAGGTGACTTCAAGCCAATGGTGGAAAACCAGTAGCCTCATTTTTACCATATATTTTAAAACCACAAACCCTTTAGAGTTATAAACTCATGACACGGGGCTGGGAAGGTGGCTCAGTGGTAGAGCACTTGCCTTGCATGCATGAGGCCCTGGGTTCAATTCCTCAGCACCACATAAGCAGAAAAAAAAAAAGCCGGAAGTGGCACTATGGCTCAAGTGGTAGAGTGCTAGCCTTGAGCTGAAGAGCTGAGGGACAGCGCCCAGGCCCAGAGTTCAGGCCCCATGACTGGAACCAAACCCCCCCCCCAAAAAATAAAATAAACCCATGACACCATAACAACTTTTCCTCTCCTTTTTTCCTAAGTTTCAAGGCAGGAAAAAAAGAAAGTCCTGACCATAGGGAACCCTCGATAGTTTGCATTGATTTATCGACAGACTTGGAGGGGAACAGGATAAAAAGTTGCAGAATAGACACGTGACTGCGTGGGAGATAGTTGAATGGCATTTAAAAAAAAAAATAAAAACAGGGACTGACATAGCAAAGTGGTCTGTGCTCCGATAGTTGGCCATTGTACTCTGAAATGCTTACACAGAGGAATAAAAAAAAAATCTACCAGGTCACTCCCAGTGATGTGGGTGCAGCAGGAAAGAGATTCTGGACAGCAGAGATGCCGGAGAGCCAATGGTGTGCGTCTCTGTGGGTGCGCATGCGCACATGCACTAGCACAGCAGTACATCAGCACACAGCAGAATGAGAGAGGCCGCAGTGACCCCTCCCTGCGGTGGGATCCCCTGCCATTGGCTGCTAAGGACTGGATTGGCCAGCCCAAAAGCCTTTTCCTGGGATACTAGCAGTTCCAAGACACTGCTAAGCCCTTCCTGATCAGAGCAGCCCACAGCGTCATTGTGTATGTAGCATCTGCATTGGTTTAGGGCCAGACCTGGTCTTTGCTGGACATTGTTCTTGGCGGAACACAGCAGTTTTGGAGGTTACCTCTTGCAGTCCAGTCAGGCTAAGCCTCCACAGCCTGGGTCAGCTGCCTACTCCAGTTGATCTTTATTCATGAAGCCTCGATGTAGCACACTCATGGAGAGCCTACTTCTAATCCTGATCTACTTCATTCCTGAGATCTTGCACTGACTCTGGGTTGTTGTGTTCATCGGGGTCTATCATTCTATCCCCGATAATTAGATCCCCAGAGCCCAAAGCACACACTCAACAGAATTCATTAGATACCTTGTCAGTGAAAATAGATTAACTTAAAACTCTTAATTTTACACACGTTAGTGTCTTTTTTTTTTTTTTTTTTTGCCAGTCCTGGGGCTTGAACTGTCTGAGCCTGAGCACTGTTCCTGAGTTTCTATTGCTCAAGGCTAGCACTACCACTTGAGCCACAGGGCCACTTCTGGCCTTTTCTGTGTATGTGGTACTGAGGAACCGAACCCAGGGCTTCATGCATGCTAGGCAAACACTCTACCACTGAGCCACATTCCCAGCCCAGGTTAGTGTCTTTTTTTTTTTTTTTGATCTGTTGTGGGGCTTGAGCCATGGGCCTTAGCACTGTCCCTCAGCTCTTCAGCTCAAGGTGAGCGCTCTACCACTTGAGCTACAGCATCACTTCTGGTTTTCTGGTGATTTATTAGAGATAGAGTCTCACGGACTTTCCTGCCCAGGCTGGCTTTGAACTGTGATCCTCAGATCTCAGTCTCCTGAGTAGCTAGGATTACAGCGTGTGAGCCACTGGTGCCCGGAAGGTTAGTGTCTTTTTACATTCAGCCTGTTCCTTGAGTATCTGGCCAGAGTGGAGTATTTACTATCCATACTCAGTCTTTAAATTATGTAGCGCATTTTTTTCTGTGATTCACCATATAAATACCACTCCTCTTAAGAGAAATCACTTGAAAGAACTTGTCAACTGATATATTGCAGGGGATATTTGATACAGGGCAGAGAACACATGGTTGGACTATGGAGTATGGCCCAAGCAAGTGCAAGGTCCTGAGTTCAAAACCCCAGTACCTCCCTTTCCCAGAAAGTCAGAGGACAGGGTTTAGAATAGAAAGTCCCTATAGATGGTAGAGCTGCTGCATACTGGTTGTGTGATCTTACCTGGCACACTGTGGGTATAGGGGGTTTCTAAGTAGATTGGCAAGTGAGTGGAATTGTAGTTGTGTTTAAGCCAGTCAAACTTTTATTTACTTTTGATAGAAATTGATTCTGGGGAAAAAGGAAAGAAATAATAATAATAAAAAAAACAACTTTCCAAAGTGCAGGTATTCTGTAGAGAAAAGAATGTCACACATTTTTATAGAGGTGAAATTTCATTTCCTGAAGTCTTATTTAGGCATAGTACTGACTTATTTATATATGGAATGTGTGTGTTGATGGGTGCGTGCATGATTGTGTGTGTGTAGCCTCGATGCTGGCACACGTGCTGTGTGATGATGTATCACCGCTCTGAATGCTGTTTCCGCACACACAGGAGCTCACTGGGAAACTGCCGGTCGAATATCCCCTAGATCCAGGAGAGGAACCGCCTATTGTTCGGAGAAGAATAGGGACTGCGTTCAAGCTGGATGAGCAGAAAATCCTGCCCAAAGGAGAGGTGGGGTGCCCTTCCCTTCCCTTCCCCCTCCCTTCGGACCTCCAAGTTCTCTGCAAAGGTTTCTCCATTGCTTCCTAATACCAGGAGCTGGCCTTCGTCTCTTCCAGAGTGAGCTGGTTCCTTGGTATGTGGTTCTCTTAGGAGGATGACTTTGTTTACCTTTGGAGGCCTTTGGCTTTGGTTGAAGTTTATTTGTCTAACACTCTAGGCCAGTTGCTAGTGACCCCCGTCAAGTTTGAGGGGAACATTCTGGGGATGCCTGTACCTCCTTGTCTCTGCAGTGGTGGCCCTGCCGCGGTGACTCAGAGTCTTACCTCATCGGGTCTGTGGAGGGGAGCAGGAGGAGAGGGAAAGGCAGGGCCTTGTCCCCAGGGGCACTGTTCAGTAAGGCCTGCCTTCCTGGTCTGAATTTACCTGGTTGCTGAAACTAGTGTGTATTCGGGCAAAAGGCGTGAAATCCATCCTGGACTCACATGTCTGTATTTGGGAGAGACTTATTTCAAAAGGTTTTTTTTTTGTTTGTTTGTTTCTTGATCCTGTTTTGTCTGAACACTGGTGAGGGCCAAGATTGGAGAAATCAGATTGGGGGAGGATAGGGGCTCCCAAAACAAAAGTAAACACTTGAACCTCTGGCTGAGTAGCAAGTATCCAGCCTCCGTCCAGAAGAAATGAAGGGCAAGTGGACCTTCTGCTCCAGGGTCTCCCCAAATCTCTTCTGAATAGTTATTCATTAACATGAGACCCAAGAGGGCAGGGCTCAGAGCCCAGGGAATGAACGAACGGAGTGTACTCTCAGTCTTTTGAGAAAGTGATTGAGAGGAACATGGCTTCCTAGCGTGAGACATGGTGTGGACACAGAGAGGACACTCAGGTGCCTGGGGTGGGGGTGGCTTCCTGGAAGTGCTAGGAAATCACCTGAACCTGCAGTCTCAGGTCCCCCAGGAGGCTGCGTGCACACCCACCATGAGATCTGACCAGGCCAGGTTCGCAGTGCTAGGGTTAAGTGAGTGATAGATGAGAAGCTGTCTCCTGGCCACTTTGGGGTCTTGGTTGTACTGTCTGTTGTGGGCTCCTGAGGGTTGGGCAGACTCCCATGAGCTCCCAGGTACCCAGGCTGCGACAGTAAAGAGGCGCAAATGTGAGCATCACAGAGCCAGCTCTCAGGGGAAAGAGAGGAAATTAAGGAGCGGACATCCTGACGCGTTAAGGGGGGTCCTGCCTTTGCCCCCCCTTCCTCCACTTGTGCAGAGGAACAGCTGTGCCACAGAGGCTGGCAGCAGACTCGCCATCAACATGGGGTGGGGAGGGAACCTGGAGCACCTCTGACATCCTGGCCAAAGACAGGGGCTGAGCGAGGAGGGAGCTAGCCCAGAAAGAGGAAGGAGGGGGACCCGGAACACCATCCAAGTTGCTGAGGGAAAACTGGTTCTGCCACCGCCTACTCTGCAGGCCCCGTGTGGGGGCCAAGCGGGGCAGGGCTCCCGGAGCAGGCAGGTGTGCGGATGGCTGGGGCTTGTAAAAGCAGCCAGGTCAGTGAGGATGTGTCCCAACACGAGGGACACGAAAGTGTGACAGAGGGCATGGGAGGGCAGGGGTGAGCTAACTCAGAAGACTGTTCTAGAAATCGGGCCACTTCCTGTGCCCCAAATGGAAGGAAAATGACAGCTGGATGAATGTCCCCAGGAGCCTTGTTCGAGGCGGGAGAAATGAAGCCAGGCAAAGCTTGGGAAGGGATTCATGGTAGGATGGGGGGTTGGAGCCCCACACTCCCCCCATGTGCCATCTTCCATGATAGATGATGACTCCCCCCAAATAAATGAATAAATAAAACCACAGGAAGCGGAGCTGGAGCGCCTGGAACGAGAGTTCGCCATTCAGTCCCAGATCACCGAGGCTGCCCGCCGCCTGGCCAGTGACCCCAACGTCAGCAAGAAACTGAAAAAACAAAGAAAAACCTCCTATCTGAACGCACTGAAGAAGCTGCAGGAGATTGAAAATGCCATCAATGAGAACCGAGTCAAGTCCGGGAAGAAACCCACGCAGAGGACCTCGCTGGTCATAGACGGTCAGTGCCAGCCCCTCCCACGGACACATGGCGGCCACATGCACACAATGACAGCCCCGTGCGGGGAGGGGGAGGCAAGGGTCACAGGACCTCACCTCTGATGTCTCCCCTGAGGGAGCAAGCAACAACCCCCCCCCCACACACACACTCCTCACCATGATCAGGGTGACTAGGCTAGCCCAGGCTAGGCCAGAGCTAACCCACTCCCTAACCCACCCCCACCTCCACTCCCACCCCTGCCAATCTCAGGGATCTGCCTACTCCTCTCCAAGGCTGGAAGGCAAGGTGGACAGCTTGTAGGATAAGCAAGGAGGGGACCACCCCCTGCTACCCTCTGGCCCCCCAAATCTCCCACCCCAGGCTGATAGGGTGGCCAGGACCCTTCTAGCAAAAACTGTAACTTGAGTGGCTCTGGCTATCCCCTCAGATTGTCTGGAGCCCTGAACCCCCCCATCTGGGCTTAAGGGTTTGGCTAATGATGTTTGGTAAATTCCAGAAGGAAATTCCCCTCCATCTGCCAACACACTTCGAGTCTCCCTAATGATGGTAATCTTTTTCTTTTCTCTTAAGTCAGCAGATTCTTGATAGCCTATGTGGAGTGTTCTGTATATACTTTTGCTCTAGAAAGGCAGAAAGGAGAATAGAAGTTTCCAGAAGTTTTATTGGGGGGGGGAGGGTTCTGGGTGGATGCAGCCTGGGAAGTTTATTATCCAGACAGGACGGACAACTGTGGAGGGTATGCTATGTCCCTGCTTGGAGCGCAGAATGGTTAGGCACTATCAACTGCATGTTGGGTATCTTGTGCCACAATTATATATCTACAGCCTAAAATGTGGGCATACCAGGGAAGCAATGGTAGGCTGGAGATTCGGATCAGAACCTTCCATCCCCTTGCCCACATCCACCTGACAATATAAAGAAGTGAATTCCAATGGGAAGGCCTTTAAAAAAAATACTTTTATGCTCTAGGAAACTAGAAATGGCCATCTGTCTACTATCTCCACGTTCCCCAACTTCCTTACAGACAGCCTTCTCTCTCTTACGCCTCCTTTGAGGCCCACATCTGCCCCTTCAAGGCACTTGGACTTTCCGGCTCTGAGGAAAAAAAATCCAAAAACCTGAGGCCAGCTCAGGTATTAAAAAAAAAGATAGGGAGACCCTATCTCAAAGAATAAGCCTGGAGTAGTGGCATATATCCATAATCCCAGGTACTGTACTTGTAACAGGAGGATCATAGTCCAAGGCCAGCCCAGGCCCAAACCTGGTAACTAAAAAGGGCTGGAGGCATGGCTCAAAGCACAGGTCCCTGAGTTCAAACCCCAGTACCACCAAACAAAAAAATTAAAGATAAAACTCTAAACTTGGAATCTGAAGAGTGTAGCCCTTTGCTGACTTGCCAGGGAACAGAGCAAGTTCAGACAAAACCACCTTCCTAGGTCTACCTCAGTTTCCCCAGTGGAATTATTCATGTGAAATAACGAGGATTATTTTACTGTCACCCACTTGGGTGTGCTCGTAATTGAATGGTGTCTATAAAAAAAGCTTTAGAGAGACAGAGTCTGTACTTAGCAGGCATGTTTTCTCTCCTAATGACTTGAGTTTATTGAGAAACCATTTATTGCCATGTGAGCAAAACTTAAGTTCCCTTCTCGAGTTTCGCATTTGTGGCATAAATAGCAGTTGACTTCCTCTGGTGCAGTCAGTACATGCCCCGAGTTAGTGCTGGGACAATGATGTGCTTAGTGGGACCTGGCATCCTTTATGTGATAGGAAAACGCTCTGCTGTGGTATCCCCTCAATCAGAACAAAACCCACAACGGCTGGGTGCCTTGTGCTCTCTGGGGTAGGGCCTGTCAAAACACCTCAAAGCACTGCCATTGTATTCCATGGATTCTTTCTTTGGCATTAGAAAGAGAAGGGGAAGGGGTGGTCATACACCCAAGTCCTTTTGTTCCCACAGAGGAACCAACCCAACCTCTTAGAGTCTGCTTTATTTATTTGTTCATTTTTGGTCTTCTAGATGGAAATATTGCCAGCGAGGACAGCTCCCTCTCCGATGCCCTTGTTCTTGAAGATGGTAGGTTTTTATTTCTGGCTCTCAATGGAGGGATAGTGGTGAAGTCTGAGTTGTTGTGCATGCGGTAATGGAGACAGCCTTGGCTGAGGGGGAAAGCCAGGCCAGGTGGCAGCTGGATTCCTGCCCACATCCATGCCTGAGTCGAAAGTGGGTGGGTGTTATTGATTGGAATCAGAGTATTTCCTTTGGCCCAGAGGTGAAATGGGGTTTAAAAAAGAAACAACAGAGAATCTGTAGTTTGTGGATAGTTAGTCCTGTGGAGTAATCATGTCGTGGTGAGAGGTGGAAATAGATTTAGATCAAAAATCAACAGAGTCCTGATGTCGGTGGCTCATACCTGTAATCCTAGCTACTCAGGAGGCTGAGATCTAAGGAGTGGGGTTCAAAGCCAGCCTGGACAGAAAAGTAACCATGAGACTCTTGCTCCAGTTAACCATTCATAAACTCGAAGTGATAGAGTACTAGCCATGAGCAAAACAAACACAGAACCAACCAGAAGTCTAGAGTAGTTGGAGGGAAGAAAATCCACCTCTGGTGCTTTCTGAGACAACGGGGGGGGGGGGGGGGGGGGGAGATGCCCTTTCCATATCTGGCCAGCCACGGACATTATCCTATTTCCTATGTCCCTTGGCAGCCTATCCCCTGTCCCCCAGCTCTGTACTGGGGTTTGAACTTAGGACCTCACCCTCACCCAGCTTCTTTGTTCAGCTGGTGTCCAGCACTAGCACTTGAGCCACCCAGCTTTTTATTGGTTACATGAAAATGGAGACTCTCAGACTTTTATGGCCCAGGCTGGCCTTGACCTACCATCCTCCAGACCTCAACCTCCTGGGTAGCTAGGATGACAGGTAAGAGGCACAGCTGTGATATTTTCATAGCGAGTCTTAGCAAAGCAGGACTAAACCCCTGACACGCCATCACCATCTCCAGCCAAAGTTAAGAATTCCAAAACTCGGAACCATTTCTGAGTCTTGCTGTGGGTGTTAAACCAAATGATTAGGAGGGGGAACATTAATTACATAGAAATATATTAAGTGGCAGTTAATTTTTTTGCCCTCTGGGGAACCCTCAGGCAGGCAGTGATAAGTGGTTTTTCAGAGGGAAAACATAAAAGGCCTACCCAAGTCCTAGCAATAATGATAATTGCACTAATAATAGTCATTGCTCTTGATGTGGAGAACGTCTGGTGAGTTATTTACCCAGTCCTCTTGGCCCGACTTATTACAAGTCAGATTGGAATATTTTATTGTCTGCTTCAGTACATGGAGGTACATGGAGGCATCCAAGAAACAGAAAGGCATTTTCTATTCTGGTGTGTGTGCATGCATGTGTGCGTGTGTGTGTGTGTGTGTGTGTGTGTGCATGTGCTGATCCTGGGGCTTGAACTCAGGGCCTGACAGTCCCTGAGCTTTTGTGTTCAAGGCTAGCACTCTACAGTTGGAGCCATAGCTCTGCTTCTGTCTTTTCGGTGGTTAATTGGATATTAGAGTCTTGTGGACTTTCCTGCCCAGACTAGCTTCAAATCACAATCCTCAGATCTCAGCCTCCTGAGCAGCTAGGATAGCAGGCGTGAGCCTCCAGCACCTGGCTAAGATTCATTTTCAGTGCCAAATGTCCAACCCTGTTATGACTTCTGGTGCCCCCATCTCTTCTGGGAAGGGAACAAGAACAAGTTAGTGTTCTTTTGTGACAGAGGAGTGACCAGAGCAACAGGTAATGTTGGCTCGAGCGAGACATCAGTCTTGATCATCCTTTCCTCCCCATGTTCCCACGTCTCCAGTATCCTGAAAGCGCCCTTGTGCCACTTTGTGTCCCAGACTCCCACTGCAGGGGAGGGGGGGCTGGTTCTCCCTCCTTCTCCCCCTCCCCCTCTGCCCCTCGCTCTCCCTCTTTCCCTCTCCCTCTCTCATCTCCCTCTATCTTCTCTTTCCCTCCATCCCTCTCAATCTCTGTCTGTCTCTGTCTCTCTCTCTCTCTCTCTGCATTACTGGGGTTTGAACTCAGGGTCTTACGCTTGCTAAGTAAATGCTGTTCAGCTTGAGCTGTGACGCTTCCCCCCATGCTTACCCCCTTTTTTTTCATTCTTTTCTGATAAGGTCTCACATTTTGTCACATAGCTCAGATCACAGGCATGCACCACCACACCCAGCCCTCAGTTTCTAGACCTCCTGTATTGATTTGGGAGGCAGGAAGTGGGGGGCAAAGGAGGGGTAGGAGTGTATTTAGGCTTCTGGGTTAAGGGTTAAGAATGCAGTTGTGAAACCCCATGCCTGCCTGGTGGTGGCCCCCACCTCCACCCGTTCCCCTATCCGTCCCCCATGCCCCCCCCTCGCCTTCCCCATGAACACAAAGGTCCTTCCTCTCCTCTGTCCCAGGATCTCATTACAAGACACAAGATATCTTTGCTGGTCCTCCCTCATCCCTCTCTCCCCTCCCAGCCCCAACCTGCCAGATGAATCATTCTGCAGCAGGATTTCCATCCTAACTATGTGACTCGCGCTTATTAACAACGTGCAGAGTTCTGCAGTTCCCTTCTGCTTGCCTGCAATTCAGGGTCCCAGGTAGTGCTCAGAGCTCTTTGCTTATCAATGGTGCCACCAGGAAACCCGCCCCCTTGCTCTCTCCGCCCCCTTTTACCAGCCACTGCCCAGCTGGACTATGCCCACGGCTCTCACCCAGCCCTCACCACAGCATGCTCCCGCCCTGTGTCCTTCCTTCCTCTTCCCCATGGTGCTTTCCCCTGTCCAGCTGCAGCGCTTCCTCTCAAAGTCTTCTACCTGCCCCACCGTGCCCATGGGAGATGGAGCGACCCCAAGGCCCTTCCTAAATGAAATTCCACCCACACAGGGCCAAAGATGTAACTCAGTGGTAGAGCACTTGTGTAGCTCGTGTGAGGTCCTGGGTTCAGTCCCAGCACTGCCAATTAATTAAAATATATCAGAACAGATTAAGAATATAGGTAGTTCTGGAATTAAAACAAAAAAAAACCAGACTAAATAACTAGATCCACGGGCAGAGAATCATACTTGGTGGATATACATACATTTTTCCCCCTCCATTAAATGTCTCTTGAGCACCTGCTGAGTGTCCACACTCATTCCTGATCTGGAGGGCATCGTAGAAGGCAGAGCAGACAAAACCCTCCTGAAGCTTAAATTCCCCCCAAACAAACTTGATGTTTACTGTTTCTTAAAGTTACAAAGTAGGGGTGTAGCTCCATGGAAAGCCTCAGGTTCAATCCCACCACCATAAAAGTTACAATAAAGCCAGGCATGGTAGCACATGTCTATGATCCTAGCTAGGGGAAAAAAAGCATAAGTAGGGGACTGCTTGAAAAAAAACAACTTTAAAAAAGGGGGGAAAAAAAGAAAAAGAAGGCTGAGGGCATAGCTCAAGTGGTAGAGTGCTTGCTAGAACAAGGCCCTGGGTTCAAGTCCCTGTACTACAAAAACATGTTGTGATATACTAAATAGTAAGTACGTTCTTGCTGTGATTTGAAAGCTATTGGATAGAATTTAGGCTTTAATTAACAGGATTCATTCATTAAAAGGGCCACCTCTCCTCCCAGCTCATTCTGCTGGGAGTTTAGATCTGCAGAGTCCCAGGGCTCTCGGGGGACACAGGTGGAGCTTTGCCACGTGGCTCCAGTGTGCTGGTGGCAGTACTGGGGTGACCGAGACTTGTCTTTCTTCCTGTCTCCATGCAGAAGATGCTCAGGTTACCAGCACAATATCCCCCTTACAGTCCCCGCACAAGGGACTCCCCCCTCGGCCGCCGTCCTCACACAACAGGCCTCCGCCTCCGCAGTCCCTGGAGGGACTCAGGCAGATGCACTATCACCGCAGCGACTACGACAAGTCCCCCATAAAGCCCAAGATGTGGAGCGAGTCGTCCCTGGATGAGCCCTATGAGAAGGTCAAGAAGCGTTCCTCCCACAGTCATTCCGGGTGAGTCAGGCCAGGAGGCCAAAAGCAGGTCACTGCCGACATTGCCTGTCCTTGTCCACGAAGGTGGCCAGAGCTCACCTACAGACCCCAAGTCCTCCCCCCCCCCCCGCATAGTGCTCCCCCCACATAGTGCTCCATAGCCTGGCTTTGCCTTTCTGTGCTCACAGCGCCCTCTGCTGCCCACTCTGTCG
>NW_012267240.1:16743566-16755368 GCF_000151885.1 Dipodomys ordii
ATCCTGCGGACTCCGTCGCTGGGCCGCGAGGGCGCGCACGACAAGGGCGCGGGGCGCGCGGCCGTGTCGGACGAGCTGCGCCAGTGGTACCAGCGCTCCACGTCCTCGCACCGCGAGCACTGCCGCCTGTCGCACACCAGCTCCACCTCCTCCGACAGCGGCTCCCAGTACAGCACCTCCTCCCAGAGCACCTTCGTGGCACACAGCCGGGTCACCAGGATGCCCCAGATGTGTAAGGCCACGTCAGGTGAGAGGGCGCGCCCCGGCGGTGAGGGGGGGGAGGCGGGGTCCTTAGACCTGGCGGGGATCATCCCTAAGGGGGGGGTGCGCTTGGATGTGCGGGTGGCAGGCCGACCTAGTCGGGCCCCCTTTGTTTTAGTTAGTCATGGGGCTTGAGCTCAGGGTCTGGAGCTTTTCTGCTCAAAGCTAGCACTCTGCCACTTTGAGCCACTTCTGGTGTTTAGGTGGTTGCTTGGAGATTTGGGGGGGGGGGGTCTCATGGCCTTTCCTGCCCAGGCCGGTTTTGAACTTCAACCCTGGGACCTCAGCCTCCTCCTGAGTAGCTAGGGTTACAGGCGTGAGCCACCAGCGCCAGGCTCAGAAATCTAAGGGTGCTGGATGAACTCCGTTCCCAGGGTTTATGCAGCCCGAGGTGACCACTCTATTCTGGTGAGGAGGGATTAGAGGTTAAACAGGCAAGCTACAACTCTGCCAAACCGCAGAGGGCAGAACAGAACCAAGTGAGTGGATCATGGAGGTACCATGGATTTTATGGTCCTGCAGCCTTCTTCCCAGTCCTCCTTCCTCTAAGTACCGTAAAGCAGTGTCACAAGGCTGAGGCTGTAACTTCCGTGTACAGCTGAGCGGCAGGACCATCCATGATACTACCAGGGCAGAGATAGAAAAGCTTATGTCCTGTCAACAGCACTCCTCAAGATTGGCCGCCAGTCTTTTGGCATGTGTTAAAAAAAAAACGTTCGAGAAGCCATGTCTATGATTGAGGAAAAGGATGCCATTTCCAAGAGAGCAAAGACTGCATCTGCTGGGATTGCCATCCACCCCTTCCCAGAGGACTCCTGTGGCCCGTCAGTAAATGGGGAGTCATATGTGGCTGAGCTATGAAGGTGCTGCCCATTTAGGCAGTGTTAAAGTTAACAAATGGCAAGCTGAACACCCCTCAGAAGTCTGCAGAGAATAGGTGGAGAATCTCTCTGGCAGCTTCTCTGTCCCGGGAGCCCCAAGGCAGAGGCTCCTGCTGTCCAGAGCAGGCATTCCTGCATGAGCTCTGCCAGGCTCTCCCTCAAAGGGCCTTTGCTGCCTTTACCATAGAAACCAGAGCCCTTCCCGGGGCTTACTCCCGTGGCAAAGCGGGAACTTGGGGTCCCAGATCAGCCCAAATCAGAACGGAGGCACCTGGTTTGGTGGATGTACAGAGATGTTTGTGCACTGTGATTGTGCTGTGGGGTCACCAAGACCCTGCCACAGGGGCTGTAGCCTGAATCCCTGGCAATGGGGCCCCATGCTCAAAGGTGCAGAGGCCACGTCCCGAGCTCCTTCACCTGGTCTCAGCCATGTCCTCTCCCTCTTTCCCACTCCCTCCGTGTGCAGCTGCCTTACCTCAGAGCCAGAGAAGCTCGACGCCGTCCAGTGAGGTTGGAGCCACCCCCCCGAGCAGCCCCCACCACCTCCTGACCTGGCAGACGGGGTGAGTGTTCCCTCCCGGCTGCGCCTGGCTCTTCTGCATTCTAGGCCATGTCTGAGCATTGTCAATGGGAGACCCTAGTGATGCAAGACATAGGAGCAAGCAAGTTAGCAGGGCTCATTATGGGGAACATGGCTTGGTTTCCAAAGAAACTTCATGAATCACTCACTGACCCCTTCTACCTCACTCCTCTTCTTTATGGGGGTGAGTTCTGTACATATGCTTTCACAGTAGGTCATGAACCCCACCTTCACCCCTCCTCCCCAGAATGTGGGGAGGGGAAACAGGAAGTATTGCATTCCTCTGGTCAGAATTCCAGACAGACATCTGGCTTGGGTTCTAATGATAACCCAGGCCAACCGGAGGTGCCAGGCCAGCCCTCCCTGAATGGTGCCCCAAGCATCTGGCACATGCTTCTCAGTACATCGGAATGCATCTGATGGAGAGGGCTCTGTCTGCACTGAGCACTTGTTCTTTATGAAGAAGTAAAGCAAGTCAGGTGCCTTGAGACCTTCAAGTAAAGGCTGGGCACAGCACAGTAGATGAAAGCAGGAGCCAGTTCTTTTTTTGGGTGGTGTTAGGTGTCCTCCTTGAGCGTTATAACCTGTGGCCGGGTAGGACGTTCTCACCCATGCCTCCAGCAGGTGTGAGTGACCTGCTACCTGCTCCTGTCTCCAACTTCAGCGAGTTTCTGCTCTGCTGGAGACTGGGGAGGGGTGTCTGGAAAAATCTGATTGCTGGCTGGGAGATGAATCTCCAGTGTCGAGCAGTGAATTTACCGGGGCTTCCCAGAGCCTTCGTTTTGGATGGAGGGACTGCTCACACTTCATGAGCACTTGCTGGGAGTTCACAGGCTTTCTCAGTTCCTAGAATCCAGGCTGCATGCATTGCGGCAAGGGGAAATATCTGGATTCTTTGGCTTTAGGGCTGAGGCTCAAGGAAACTAAGTGCCTTGACCCCCCGAAACTTCTTCCACCCAGCTGGTGGATCCCAGACCAGAAGCCCGAGCTTCACCCAGCCCAGGGGCAGAAGCAGCAGGCTGCTGCCACAAGCCCTCCTATTAGGTGATTGACAGATGGTTTGACCACCCCTGCCTCATCCCGCTCTACCTCTTAATCCTAAGAGAATGTATTGTCTACCCTTGCTACTTAGGTATGTTTGGTAGTAGCTACCCCTGTGTCTTTATTATGAATCATTTGCAAACTCACTTACATACCATCTTCACTCCAGCCCTAGACTCTCTCTGAACAGGGCTTACAGTCCAAGAGTCTCCCCAAGATTAATTCCCAAGAGACAGCCTCTGTCTCCCTTCAGGGGCTAAACCATCTCATCCAAATAGGACACTTCTCTCTGGATCCTCCAGCACTTCCAGATCATGCCCATCTTGCCTGATCCAAATATATGCCAGTGTGTTTGACTATAGGCTAGGATTTACAAGGCTAATCACTTAAGTTGGACCTTACTTTGGTTTTTGAAGTCAGCTGTTTTGCCAGATTGGATTGAGTGATTATTCACAAGCAATAGTTGCTCTCTGAAGATAATGATTTTTTAAAAAAAATAGCATGCAGGGAACACTGCCAGTGCTACCTACCTTCCCAAAGCCACACAAATGGGGATGGGCCGTTCTGTATTGCTTACGTTGTCACTGACACGTGGGTGATCAGTGGGTCCTTCCGGTGTGCTAATGAGCTACTAATCATGTGTATCAAACGCCTCTTTCTAACATAACCTCTCTTCTCTTCCTCTTCTGCTTTCCTTTGTTCAGAGAAGCAACAGAAAGCTCACCCATCATGGATGGGTCTGAGTCTCCAACTCACCAAAGTACTGATGAATAGAGGTATCGTAAGGGAACGTTTTGTTCTTACTGCCCATGAGTTTGTGATACCAGGTGTGCTGCACATGTGTTGTCACGGTTTCCAGAAGGAAACATCTGAGTGGAAGCCATTACGTCTTCTCTCTAGACATTTGTATGTGTGGTTTTTATCATCAGATGTTTGATATTATTAATGCTACTTCCTAGAAAGATTCCCAATTAAGTGTCCGTGAATACTTTTCAGTGGCTCCGTGAGCAGTGTTGGACTAGTGTGTCCAAGTATCAAGGTAGATGCACCTGAGATCACATCGCTGCATTTTTGAGTGGCAGCTATGTATTTGTACAGATGCTATAAAACCCTGTCGATTAGCTTCATCACCATCACCACCTCCACCACCATCATTACCATCACCACCTAGGAACTCATTAGAATGAGCCCTTGGTACCATCCTGGCTACTAACTGCAATGCCTGTTGAAATTTCTAAAACGCTGCTGTCCAGGGACTTTTAATTGCATAGCATTGAGATCAGCATTTCTAGAAATAGGAGGATGCCATGCAGAGGTAGACAGAATGCTTTTGGGGTACGTTTGTTTGGTGGTATTGAGGTTTGAATTCAGGGCCCTGTGCTTGGCTAGGCAGGCACTCTACCGCTTGAGCCATGCATCTAGCCATGTTTTTTTTTCTTTAGCTGTTTTTCAGAGTCTCACATTTTTGCTTGGGCTGACCTTGAGCCTCTGGACATCTGTCAACTGGGTAGCTGGTATTACAGACATGAGCCACCATGCCTAGTCTAAAATTTTTAATTTGGTCAAAATAATGGAACCTTGACTCTATATAAGATCTTAGTTCCAGAAGGTCATGTTCAAGGCCACAGTTCACAAAGCTATTAGGGGACAGGCGTGCATATGTATTAAGTGCTCCAAGAAATAAAACCAAAAATGTTAAAAAAAAAAGATTCAGTGATGAGAGCAATCACTTTTTCAAGTGCTGAGTAGCTAGGATTACCACTGCACCCAGCCTTCTGTGTAAGAGCAGTCTTTTTAAATAGAAAGGATCCATTTTTTTCCTTCAGTATAGTGTGACAAAATAATGTGCTAGAGGTGCTGGAAGTGGGCACTTCAGAATTAATTAGGTTTGAAAGATTACTGTGAGACTGTGATGGAGAAGCTGGAATTTAGAAACAAGTTCATGTGCAGCCGGGTGGACTGGACTCAAGAGGGCCTTGTCACGTGACCCTCTCTCTACCCAGTCAGTTTTGTAAACAGTCATTTTTAGTAAGGCATAGTGATAAAGCGCAGCTCAGAGTTTAGAAAGGATAATAAGTATGAAGTGTACACTTGCAGAAGCAATTTATGACTGTTCTTGGAACTGTACATTGACAAAAATCAATTCATACAAGTAATTGAATTTAATTGAAATTTCTCCACCCTTCCTCCCTCATACACACATCAATCACTCCACCTCCCTGTCAAAGCAGCTGTAAAACACAGCTGACTGAGGATCATGAGTTAGAGGCCCTGGCTTAGCCATTGCCCTGGATCTTACCTGGTAAAGGGCATTCCATAAAGCCAACAGTAGACTCAGAAGTTCCCTTCTGGGTGGCAGAAAAACCTCCCAGGTCACGTGCCAGGGGACAACTTAGTTGATTTCCCCAGGGACCAGGTAGTGCTTCCCGGTTTGCGTTGTTCATGAGGGCTGCCCACTTCCTTGGCCCGCGGCATCTTCTCTTAGCATAGGATTGATTTGTATAGACTGAGAAGCTAGGGCTTCACTGAGCCCCACCAGAAAATACAATGCCAACAGGTTCAGCCACATTTCCAACCTTGAAGGCTGCCTGCTACATCCTTCAGAAATGCTGGAGAATCTCTTAGAAATACTTCCTGTGGAACATCTGTAGAGTGGGTGGATATGTATTTCCATCCAACTTCCTCTTGTTTTTTCTTTTATTCCTTCAATGGATACACTTTAGTCAGAAAATAGTACACACATTTCAGGCCAGTCGCAAGTCATGCTGTAAGCACCCCTTCTCAGAAGAGGTAGAGACCGGGGAAGCTGTAGCTGTCACTCTGTGGCCCTTCCAGATTCCATCTGGGACAGCCACTGGGCAGCCCCTGCCCCACCACAGAGATCTTGTTTGGTCCGTTCAATGATAAGGAGTAAAGAGCTCTACAATTTAAAAACAAACCTGCCAGACCCACAGATCTGTGTGTTAGCAATACAGGGGTCTCCTTAATGAGGCACAGGTGAGCATGTGGTCCAGCCACTCCCCCCCCCCACCCATTAACTGAGTCTCACATACATTGTAAACTGCATGACTTGCTGCCTTGTTTAAATGCTGCTGTTTGAACTCAGTGAGCATTGAGCTTCTGCTCCATGTAAAGAGGATTTTCAGTTCCTCTCAAGCGCATTGTATTGTGACAGAGGTCCTTTGTATTTGTGGTGCAAACTATTACCTATTTTTTTTGGGGGGGGGCCTGGTCATGGTGCATGAACTCCAGGCCTGGCACTGCCCCGAGCTCTTCAGCTCAAGACTAGCACGCTACCACTTGAGCCACAATGCCACTTCCGCTTTTTTTTTTTTTCTGGTGGTTCACTGCAGATGAGAGTCTCATGGACTTTGCTGCCCAGGCTGGCTTCGAACCGTGATTCTCAGATCTCAGCCTCCTAAAAGTAACTAGGATTATAGGTGTGAGCCACCAGCGCCTGGCCCATTTTTTTAAACTATCAGAGTTTGAGCCAAAAACTGTTTTGAGGAGATGTTACACAAAGAGATTCAAACACAATTGATAGTATGAAGTTATGGAAGATTGTGTGTTGTGTGGGCATTAATAGGTCATGAAGTTTGAGCAGTTCTGAGTAAAACATGGTAATACAGGACTTTAGTGTATCTGTGTTTAGTGTGTATCAGTGTTCCTAAAGGCCAGGTCCTCAAACTTACTTGTCCAGAGAACCTTTGTTTCCTCAGAGCCTTCACAGGTCTACTTTGAGAAATGCTGGCGGAGGTAATTTCTAAATAGTCTATGAAGTCTAAAGGGAAATTTTGTCCAAAGATAGATCCATATCACAAACAAATGTATCCACAACGAATTTCTCTCCAGAGTTCCTATTTCAAGGTGCTAGTAGTATTCATTGCCTAGCAAACAGAAATCAATTCAATAGACTTAAGCATGGAGGAGTGAATCAGCTGATGGAGATGGGGCCCGCCAGTACTCTCCTCCCATGGCTCTGTTTTCTGCTCCTGTCAGCCTCGTGCTTTCAAAGCTGCCTGGCTTGGCCTTTGCCATCTTGGAATTGATGCCTGGTTGGACTCTACATGGGAAGCCAGGGTCACAGGTCTATCCAGGAAGAAGCGGTAACCTTAAAGAGATACTGGCCTCCAGGGGGGCAGCTTGCAATTCTCTCATGTTGGGCTCAAACACCTTTCCCATTAGAAGTTCTCAGTCCTAGGGTGGGTGCAATAGAATCGTCCACTTACCATCCAAACTCAGCATACCATGGCAGCATCATAACTAAGGGCCTTTTATTCCTTTGATTCTGGAGCCACATTTAAGGAGTTAACCCATTGTTTCCAGGGCTGCAAGTACAAAAGTGGCATTAGAATCCACTAGAATGCCTGATGCCAATGGCTCACACTTATAATCCTAGCTACTCAGGAGGCAGAAGCCTGGAGGATCATAGCTCAAGGCCAGCCCCGGCAGAACAGTCTTTAGGATCCACCTCTCTAATTGCCTAGCAAAAATGCTGAGGGTGTCCAGCAAGCAAGCCAGAGCAAGGCCCTGAGTTCAAGCCCTAATACTAAGGGAAGGGGAGGGAAAACCACCAGGATACAAACAAACCTTTGGTATTTTCTAGCTCTCATGGACTTTTTGGACTAAATGAAGAACATTCACAAAGTACAGACACTAGCTGGGAATGTGTGGCTCAGTGACAAAGCGCGTTAACCAAGAATTTACAAGGCCCCAGAACCGTGTCATTCACTTGCTCCACAGAGCCCAGTAAATGTGTGATTCTTCTGTGAGAGCTGCCTCAGGAGGCTGTTATGCTACCCTGTAAACTCGCCTTGCTTTGAGCTCCCCGCCAACCATGCCCGCCTCTTCCCCAGCACTGGGCACAGGGAGCTGGTTTAGGGTAGTTGGTCCTTGATAATGGACCCTCGTATTGCATATTGCCATCAATCTAGCCATGTGACGACAACTTGATGTTTCACAATCACCTCTACCCATCCCAACCAGTCATGCCTACCTGTTTTCTTGAGAAGTCTTTCCTTCTTTGCTTTCCTGTATGTTCTATTGGCTATTTTGGTGCCAGAGGTTAAAGCCGAGGCCTGGAGCTGCGCAGCTAGCCCCCTGCTATATGTTTTAAATAAGTATTTTTCCTTTATAATCACAAAAACAGATTGTTTAGAATCCACAGAATTGATTTTTTTTTTAATTAGAACTCAAATTCAGAATATCCTGTCAATCTGACTACAGGGAAAGTCACATATTTTAAATGTTTTTTTTTTTTCAGGACAGAATAAAAAATAATCTACCAGAAAAATCAGGTTCCCCTTTGGAGATGGATGTCACCCCCAAGGCCTGCAGCCCCAGAGAGCTCTCACAGAGGGTGCATCTGAAAATCACCTGGGAGAGGGTAGAAAGCACCCCAGGCCCACCCCAGCACACACATCCCATTTCTACCAGTAGCAACCTCAGAGCTCAAACAGGAGCATTTTTGAGTCTCCCGGGTGATTCCAGGATGGGCCGATGTGAGAGCCACGTTGGGGAAGAGCAGCTAGCTCAGTTTCCCAAGGATTCCAAAGCCCTGTTGTGAGACCCTTGTGGTCTCTGGGTGCCTCCTGTATCCTCGGCACCCTCGAGTGCCAGGCTTCGTGCCTTCTGGGCAGGGGAGACCATGGTGAGGGAGGGTCCACATCCCTGCGTGCTCTACCTCTAACCCTGTCGTCTCCTCCTTGAACCCCCCACAGGAGCTACACTGACAGCTGCTTCCTGGATTCCTCCCTCTATCCAGAACTAGCTGACGTCCAGTGGTACGGGCAGGAAAAAGCCAAGCCCGGGACCCTCGTGTGAGCCAGCCCGATGCCATTCTCTGTCACCTCACTGCCTCTCATTTGCCTTACCCAGACGCACTGTCACCTGCACCAGCTTTGGCCCTCAGCACTTTTTTTTTTTTGCTCCTGTCTCCGCAATCCCTTCAAACCCTCAAATACCTGACTGAGGAGACATTCTGGAAGGTTCCGGTCCCACTGTGTGTCCCCCTGGCTCTCTTGCCCACAGAGAGCCAGACAGCAATCCTCAATGGCGCCTTGGTGGCTTCCCTCTGCCAGGCACTGTCCGGGAAGCCAGCATGCTTGAACTCCTGCGGACAAGTAGCCAAGGGAGAGAAGGGAAGCAAGATCTACATGCAGACAGCCGCTGCCATAGGCCCACCATGCCCTTCAAGGAGAGTGCCCCACCTTGTGGGGATCCTTAGTCTCCCCCAAAATCCTCCTAAGTGAGACAGCCTGCGGGGAGTGGCCATGGGGGGGGAGTGAGAGAGGAAATCTAGCCCTTCAGAGATGCATCGGGAGATTCACGATCAGTTCTATGCTGCCAAAGATTAAACACATGCAAAAACAAAAACAAACCAATACAAGGGGCCAAGAGGAAGACATTCTTTCTTCAACGAGATTTTAAACTCTGCACACCCCAAGTGAAAGCCAACTCGTAAATCGTGTCTTCAGTCCATCTCCCTTAAACATCCTCTTCCCCTTCTGAGAGAGAGCCGTGAAAAGTAGTCCCACAGGGTGGTGGCAGCAAGGCTTGGCCCTGCTGACTCAATGACTCCATCCATCTGGACACCAGGAAATCAGTCCTTGCAGGGAGCTGTGTATGGCAAGCCCTGGTCTCTGCCCAGGCCCTGCTTTCTTTCAGGAAACTTGAAGGTGACCATTGTCCAAAAGGGGGTTCTCTCTCATTAAAACCACTAGTTGAAGTATCCCCTGTGTTTTCTTCAAGGTTTTTCATTTGCTTTTCATTTTTATGGGAAACCAAGGGAAAAAGCACATTGCCATCCAGCCAAGTGTGTTTATGTGTCGTGGCTCATTTTTCTGTTCCTTAGCAGATGCGACTTCTGTGTGTCACTTAAAAGAGCCCAGCCATGCCCTTAGGTGGGAAGATTTATATGTGTCTACCAGCCGGCAGGCAGAGCAGGGTTGAAAAAAAAAATCAGCTCCTGAAGGGCCCAGATACTACAACCGTTAACAGTCGCCTCGAAGCGCCACCTTGGTTTGCAGCATCCAACCAAGGAAAAACGAGGAAGAGAACACGTGTGGGAGCTGCCGTTTACATGTGCTTTGAGCTATGCTCAATGCACAACCGGAAAGCCATCAAACTTCAAAGGCCTCAAAAAAAAAACATTTTTCTAATAACCAGTGCACAATCTTAGATGGGTGACTCAAGATGGCACAAAAGGTCTCTGTGGAGGAGGTAGACTGTGCATGATGGCGCAGGGGGGGTGGGGGGATTTTCTCATTTGTAAGGACTTCCTAGTCAAAAGGCATTTGACAGCCAGGAGCAGGAGCCAGGGTAAGGGGTACTTTTGTGGGAAAGCAGAACTAAAAGTTAGCTACCGTGTCAAAAGGAAAACCTTTGTTTTTCATGTCTGTGTGAACTAAGAATATCAGTAGACTCTACCAGACCAGGAAGGTGCAGAATGGACTAAGCAGCCATGATGCTCCCTCTGCTGTAGCCTGGAAAGTGCTGTCACTCAAGTGGGACATTCATACCACCCTGGCCACGGCCACCAACTCCTCTGCCATTTCTCTGTGGGCCGGGAGGGCAGGCACCCCAGCACTGCATATGGCTCGGTTGACACTTCCAGCTTGAGGGACAAAATGTTATTCCCAGAATGCTTGAGGAGTAAACCTGCAGGATAAATAGAAACTGGTTAGGATATGAAATGAATCTGGCACTTGAATGGGGAGGGGTAGTTATGGCTCTTATTTGGGTAATCAGAGCTTAAAATAGTTTGTTTTTAGATTACCTCCACCCACCCCTTCCCTTACTTGGAAATGTGATGCACGTTGGGTCATTTTCCTTTCTCTCAAAAGAAGGTACAGAGGGAATTCAACACAGCTATGAGCAACAGGTTAAAAAGTCAAGAGAGAAACTAGAGGTGGTGCGGTTACCTGGTTACAGGTTCTAGGACATGGGTAGAAGTCAGAAATAAAGTCTGAAGCCTGTTGGATCAAGCTTTTAGCCCAGTTCTAAGGAGAGGCAGAAGCTCTTCCAAAAACATGGGGTACACTTTAGATTAGGGCGGGGGAAAGCAGATGAGTGGAGTAGAAGCAGGAATTACAGACCCAGCAAACAAAATGACAGTCTGGTAGTGAAGAAGGAGATTGAGTCAAACAGGTTTTACTGTTTCGCTGTGTTCGGTTAATATAAAATGTACATAAAGTGACAGCCCTTTCTGGCCTGCCACGATGGTCGTTGTGGGAAATGCTGTGGTGATTGTATGCGAGCACTTACAAATTCTTTCTATAGCCCTATTTCTTTAAAACAAAATAAAATGAATTATGAAGCTCCTGGTCTGATATAAAAGCCTCTATTGGATTCTTTGGATACAATAAGAAATTGCCTGTTCAGCCAGGAGACTGGTGAAAAGACTCATACATCAGACTGCTGTGAGCCAGGTGGGGTTCTCATTTTGTTATATGCAGGTGAGTGTTGAAAACTGTTAAAATTCCAATTTGTTTTCATTAAGTATTAGTTTAGTTCGAAATATAGCAAACCTCATCCAGGTGCTATCCAACGACCAATTACTGCTTAGTTAACTAGGTGTAAAGTTTTACATATCCATTAATGTCAATAGTTTATTACAAGTTGTGTAAAATGGACTCTAGTTTAATAATGGGGGTGGGGGGGGAGATTAGGTTGCTCCTGAAACTGACTGTAGAGCATGTAAAATGATTTTACTGGATTCTGTTCAACTGTAATCAATGAGAAAGATGTATGTTGTAGACAAAGTTGCAGAATTAAAAAGAAATCTGCTTTTAATTTATTCTTTTTGTATTAAGAATTTGTATAGTACCTTTACATTTTGCAAAACAGTGTTGTCAACACTTATTAAAGCATTTTCAAAATGAAAAGATTCCTGATGCCTCTTGGACATTGTTTATTTCTATGTGGTAAGATGTTTGCTCAGGGGGCTGGGAAGGTGGCTCAGTGATAGAGCGCTTGCCTTGCATGCCTGAGGCCCTGGGTTCGATTCCTCAGCACCACATAAGCAAAAAGAAAAAAGCC
>NW_012267240.1:16755418-16793807 GCF_000151885.1 Dipodomys ordii
GGAAGTGGTACTGTGGCTCAAGTGGTAGAGCGCTAGCCTTGAGCTGAAGAGCTGAGGGACAGCGCCCAGGCCCAGAGTTCAGGCCCCACGACCAGACCCAAAGAAAAAAAAAAAAAAGATGTTTGCTCAGCTTTATGACTGGTGCTCTACCACTTGAGCCGTGCCTCCAGCCTGGCTTTTTGCTGGTTACGGGCTTTTCTGCTCAGGCTGACTTCTATCCTCCAGATATCAGCCTCCTGAGCAGCTTGGATGCCAGGCATAAGCCACCAGCACACAGCTGGATTATTTTTAAAAAACTGGTTTATACTTGATATTCTTGTTGATTTTTTCCAGATGATAAAGACAAGCGCGCGTCTTCAGTAGAGACTAATTTCCTTTTATAAACTATATAAGATCATCTAGTCTAAATTGTGTTCCTTCTTTTCCAAAAAGGATTTGACATTGGAGGCTATTTTGGCCATTATCACTGGGTCAACAATACATTGCAGCAGCTACCTTTATATCCTTCATGCTGCAGTGTGTGCTAGTCCCACAGTCCCTGGTGAAAGAATCACAAAGGGGAAGGACAGCCTTGGTTTCTCTCTTTATGTTGTCCCCAGCTTGCTGTAATAGAGAAAAGATCCACTGGGTAGATAAACTGGATGTTCAAGCCCTGTACAACCACCATTGTTCACCCTCAGTGCTGGCTCCGGCCTCTAAATCACATGGCCAAAGCAACAGCCACCACAACAGCCGCAAATGGCTACAACTGACAGCTGCCTGCCCAGCCCCTTACCTGACAGGCTTCTCTTCTCTAGCAGGAAGCTGGAAGTCTGGCTTCCAGGAACATCTTGAAGACACAAAAGCCTGGCTGTCCTGCAGGCCAAGCATTGCTAAAAAGGGAAGACAAAGACAATCATCAGTGAGGCTGGAAGTGACCCTGCCAGGGCAGCATTTCCTGCTCCCTGAGCACCAGCTCCTCTCAGGGAGACCCTAAACCTCCTTTCCTTAGGGAAGCACAGCACATTTCAAAATAATCTAAACTTGAACTTGGCCTCCAGCCCTCACTTGGCTTTTTCTGCTTACAGCTAGTGCTGTTAACACATTGAACCACACCTCCACTCCTGGCTTTTTGCTAGTTAGGTGGAGATAACTTTGGTCTGTTTGGGGTGACTCTGAACCTTGATTCTCAGATCTCAGCCTCCTGAGTAGCTAGGACTATAAGCAAGAGCCACTGATACCTGACTAATCTACACTTGAGAAAGAACATGCTCATGTATGCCTTTTACTATAAACAGGAAATAAATCTACCTTTAACATACCTCTCCCTCCTCCTGTCTCTCCTCTCCTTCTCCCTTTACATAGTGCTACCAAAGTTAACTGTTAAATTAACATAAACATCTTAATCCTGCAGACCATAGTAGAAATATCCAGCCCTTGTCATTTTCCCAGAATACCAGTTCAAAAAGGATCTTGTGCGAAGCCCTAAGAAGATTGTGCAGAGCCACTGAGGAGGGCCAGCAAGTGCGCCACTGGCCCTCTTGGTCCATTAGCACACTAGGCTAGAGCCGGGGTGCTGATGGATGAGACAGCAGACATGATCACCATGATCACCATATACAGTGATTAGCAGTCACAGGCATTAAAGAGATTAAAATGGATTCTCATAGACAACAGATGAACCAATGTACATACAGGGCCTGACTCCTCGTTCAAGGAGTTGGATGTTCAGAGATGATATGGAAAGACGGCTGAGCCAGCAAGGTGCAACTTCTCTGGCTTGCACAAAGCCATGATCCCAACAAAGTCACTGTCCGCAGGCAGGAGCTCAGTGGGCCGTAGCTGATAATTATTATTTGTAACTGATTATTTGCTTACACAGTAACTGATACAAGCTTACAGGTTGACAGTTGCACCAAGGTTTGTTTCTTATCAGGAACCCATTTTTCTCTTCATAAATTTCTATCTCCTTAAGCTACTTGGCTCCTCTCATTTTTTTTTCGCCCATTTCCTCTTAAACCCACTCCAACCGTGCTTTAGCATCTCTGCCAGATGTACTGTCAAATCCATGCCATGCAGAGTCCCATCATTAATGGTCTGTTGTCATTTTATGCAACTTACTTGCAACACAGGATGCAATGGTTGCTTTGCTTCATTCAATCACCTTCTGTACTTGGACTCCAGAGCATGTACCTGCTGGTCCTGAGGTTTGAACTCAAGGGTATTGGTGCTGTCCCTGAACACATTGCTCAAGGCTAGCACCTAATCCCTTGAACAACAGCTCTACATCCAGTTTTTGCTGTTGCTCAATTGAAGAGTCTCACAGACTTTCTTCAAACCTCGATCCTCAGATCTTAGCCTCCTGAGTAGCTAGGATTACAGACGTGAGCCACTGGCACCCAGATTCATCTCAAGGTTTTCTATTCCACTTGTATGTTTGATAGTACCTGTTTCTCTCCATCCTGAGCCTCTTCTCTTGACCCTGTACATCCTACTGCCTACTGAGCATCTCCACAGACATCTATCATGCTAACAGGTCCAGAACTAAACTCCTGACCTTCTCCACATCTGCTTCATTAATGGCTTCCTCAGCTCACCTACAGGAAGCTCCACCCTTGCAATGCTCAGGTTGGAGAACTTGAAATCACTCCTGTTTGCTTTCTCTCACACTTAGAACCTACAGGGGGAAAAACAGATATGAGATCCCTGTCATTAGATATTGCTATTACATTGAAGAAAAAAGGGAGAACATAAAAGGTTAATTATATAACATATTAGGAAGTGATTCAATTAAAAAAAAACCACAAGGACTGCGAAAAGTTTAGCCTAAGACAGCCAGGTCAGGCTGGTAAATTTGGAGCAAGAAAATCTTCCTGATTGCCTGGGTATAGTGAGGCAGGCCACATCTGGGTGCTGTGGACAGCAGTGTAACAAGAGTGCAGTCAGGACAATCACAAAGCATAAGCAGTGTTTCCACAACACTGGACACTTAAGAGACTAGGAAACTTTTGAGTAGCAAACACTAGTCAGGACAAGGGAGAGGGGTGGGTGATGAAGTGATCCCTGCTTGGGGTGTGGCAGAAGTCCCGACATAATGGAAGCTGCTGGTAAGTTGGGGAGTAACTACATGGTGATCATAGGATCTAGACTGGAAAGGGAGCTAAAAATGTGCAGGTACAGGAGAAAGGAATACATGGGGAAAATGCCTCGAGGAAGAAAGGACTGGGCAGAGAAGGTAAGCCATCAGTTTCTCATTACATTACATTTATCTCCATTGTGTGTGTGGTGGGGGAGAGGGGAGCGGGGAGGTGAATCCCATAACCTCGGGTGCAAGCCCACAAGCAGTGTTGATGAGTACCAGTGGGAAGTCCTAAAGGGATTGGCTCCAAAGATGGCCTAGGGTCCATGTATCAGGAGACCCACTCAATTATTTTAACAGAGATGAGTCATTATAAACCCAGATAGTCAAGAGGTAAAAGGCAAAATGGTGGTAGGGAACACAAAAGCTAAGGGCTTAGGTAAATGTTTAGGGCTGGGGAACAACAGTAAGAGCCTGGGTGCTTCAACTTTAAGAGTTGGCAGGAAGCACTTCTTGGAGTTGGGACCTCAGGAACCTAGTGGGACCCCAAAGCACAGGAAAGGAAAAGGAGTGCCTGGTTGACAGTGCTGCGATCTTTGAGGGGAGGCATAGAGCTGATTCTAGAGTGTAGAAAACCTGCGATCTGAAACCAATGATTCTTTTAAGGTGGAAACTGCTACTACCTGGCTGAAGAATGGTTGCTAGAATGTCACCACTGCTCAGGACAGAGAGGACAGGAAGAAGCAGATCTCTTCTTCTCTTCTGAAGGTTCCTGTCTTTCACATGTCCACTATGGGTGGGGAAACACACACAAAGCAGCCAGATAGGGTTTGCAGAGCCTCCTAATCAAGTAGAACAGGAAAGGTGTGACTGGAGATAGGACAATGGCTTCAACTACCAGCACTCATACTAACCAGCAATTTTCCTCTTCTCACGGAATCATAGCTGGTCAAAGCACTTATAAGATCCTGGTCAAGGGTCAATGAAAAGGCAGACACCTATAAAATCTAGTGCTATCATACACAAAACTCTAATTTTATATACATGTGTGTCTATATATAAAAATACATATATGCATAGCACAAAGGACAAAAACTACATGAATTTTTTTGGCCCATGCCTATGTGAGTCACTGAATTAGAAGAAATGGTAGTAACCTCCAGACAAACAGAGCAAGCTAACCTTCTCCAAATTATGTATGTCCTCAAATGTGTCACGGACACAGCAGATACTCAGAGTTCATTCCTCTGAAGGTCACTTCTTACTCTAGTGGGGATTTGGAAAATACACAAGAACAGAAGATAGAGGTTTCTGTCCAATAAACTGAGAATCTTGAGAGGCCACAGCAATTCCCATTGGCATCTGTTCATACCTTCTTGCCTTTGAACTGCCTTTAGCATGTTTAATTTGTGCCTCGTCTGTAACCAAAATCATGTTGTACCATTATTCCCAGAACCAATTCAAGTGAGTACTGTTGTACTTGTTTTAGGAGGATGTAGCAAAGTCAGATTTCATGAAACATCTGCCAAACATCTAAAGGGGTTTGAAGTCCAATAAATGTATCACTTAGGGACTGCATTGAACTGAATATAATGGAAATACGACTGCAGGCATTTACACAATATTCATAGACCATGAGACTTGGGAGAGGTAGCTGGGATGGCTAAGCGTGTTCAGATAGTTTCTGAATATTGTTCTGAGTTTGGGTATGAGGGTAAGATTCACACTTGACTTGGCAGACTGAGTAAAGCAGATTCCCTTCTGTGTGAATGGCTACCATCCTGTTGAGGAGAAAAGTGGGATTACTTCTTGACCTAGAATGTCAGCGCTCTGCCTTCAGACTGGAACTTACACCATCACAGGAAGCGATACCATTAATTCTCTCCTTGTTCCTTAGACCATCTCATTCAGGCTGGAATCTGTTTACTGGTGGCAGATAACGGTACTTCTCAGCCTCCATAACTTCATGAATTAGTTAATTCCTTCCTTTCCTACCTCCTCCCTCATACTTTTCTCTCATTATCTCATTATCCCTCTCTCTCTCTCTCTCTCTCTCTCACACACACACACACACACACACCTATCTCCTATTAGTTACAAGTTTTGAATAGTGATTCCATAATGCCATTAAAGAACAAGGCTTTATCTTCATCTCTGACATCTTTTGCACATGGCTCTCTCAGAATGGCTGCCAGGCACGCTTTCTGACTGCAGGAAGAGGCAAAATACATATGCCAGCTAAGCCATTCTTGGAAGTCCCACTGAACAAATGTCTACCTATATATCTCACTGGTAGAGCCATACTATGTGGACAATAATAACCAGAAGGAGTCTTATGAAAGCAAGTAGCTTTAACTGTGTACTGCAGCACTGAATAAATTAGGGTTCTAAGGACAAGAATGAAAATTAGGGTAAGCCACTAACAATGTATACACCACACATATGTGGGCATATGGACCTGTATATTAGAAGAGGAAAAATAGTCTTACAAAACTGAAATTTCACAAAATGTGCAAAAAACTCCCATTTTCTCTTCTAAATCCTACACTCACTAAACAAGAGAAAAACAATTACATCACTTAAGACTGATAAATGATTTGACTTCTATGAAATTTATCTGCCAAAGATAACTGAGACAATTATGTCAATATCTGGGTGTGTCCTGAGATTATTTCCCTAGCACAAAGGCAAGCCAGAGCAGTATATCAATGCTGTATCAGGCAGAATATATAAAGAACTAACTATAAAGCAGCAAGAAAAAGGTAGGCAACTAAATGGACAAAAATAACTTTTATGAATAAGAACTTCACAAAAGGGAATATCCAAATGGCCATTAAACATATGAAAATGGGCTCAACTTGATCAGTTATCAGGGGAATGCACTTTAAATCCATAATGTGATACCACTGAAGCCCTCCAAAGAGCTAAAAATCAAAATCACAAATGACATATCCAGTGTAGCTAGATGTAGAGCAACTGGAGCTCTCAAATTTATATGTGTATGTATGTATTGATGTGTATATACATACTCAATATACTGCATATACATTTATACTCGCTCTATATGTATACATATACATCTTCTATATATGTATATGTGCATACATATAAAGAAATATATTCAACAACTGCACACAAGAGGTCACATTTTAAAAGTAAAAAATGCATCAAACAGTATAATGATGTTAGAATATAATGTGAGAATATATGCATATAAATAACTTACCTTGCACATGCAGGCTTAGCACTCCTGTCTCATGCAAAAACAGAAACCACTCACACATCCATCAACAGTAGAAGAGATAAACTGTGGTTTCTCACAATGAGAACAATGAACCACAACCACACATACCAGGATGAATACCAGAAAACGTAAAGTGAACCAAGAAGTCAAGTTCTTTGATTTCATCTATGGAGAAAGAAAAAAATAATTAAAAGACTAACGGCCAAAACCATCTGTGAAGTGGCTAAGAGGAATAGGGTTGTTTGTTGTTGTTGGGTGTGTATGTGTATGTGTATGTGGTGGAGTGAAGAAACATTCTAAACCAAAGACTGTGACCATGGAAGTACAGCTGTGAATACACTAAACTGCATATGGTGCTTTACTTGGGTAAAACCATGGCTTGTGAATGAAATAGCAATGAAGAGGATTCGAAACCTGTGATGCTAGAAATCATGGCCATGGCTGATAGGGGAGGGTCACGTACGAGTTTTCTGGGGGAATAACTATTTATCCTGATCAGGGTGCTAGTAGCTTTTGCAGTTATTCAGTTGTAGGAAATGGATATGATATAGTACCCTGAGTCTAGATGTTATACTTGATTCAAAACTTTACATTGGAAAACATAATCTAGCACTACTTTGGTCTTGGGAAATAATTTTCTAAGAGCTGCACAAATCATTTTCCTACCAACTGCTCATTCTGGATTCTCTGCAGCTACCTCCCCCTCATCCTCAGTCTTGTAACAACCCCCAATTTATTCCACAATGCCTTACCCTATTCTTGCTTCACCCAATGATTTACAGTCTATCCTGGCTGCCAATTTCCTTCTACATGGCTTACACATCTACTGCTTAACTTTATTATTCTTCATTCTCTCTGGACAAGTCTCCTCATTTTAAACTTAAGAATTATTGCTTCAGAAGTACTTAGCATTTGAAGTACTCAAGGTTTTATCATCTGTTAAATTTCACACTACACCTAAGAGCCAAGTGTTACCTCGGAATTTAAAAAAAAAAAAAAGTAGAGTTTTTTCACTCTGCTCTGAATTCATCTAACAAGTCATTTCCTTAACTCTGCTGATAATGCCTTCTCATCCATCATTCTCAAACTGCTGATCACAAGACGTTAATAGGTCATAAACTGACTAGTGGGTCACAACCAGCATGGTTTCAGAAGAAACACAGAATAGTGCTTGGGTTTCGGTTGTATGTCTGTGTGGATGCACTTCTGGGCTTCCACATGCATTATTATTTGCAGTGAGTTGCAGTCTGTACCTCAGAAGAGGACAGATGTCCATGCCAGGCTCACTATACTCACAGGTCATAACGTTCCCCACACCTTAAAGGGCAGTTAAAAAGCAAAGGCAATTTTGGTTTTATCAGGCTATAAAACTGGAGTTAGGAAGGGGCAGGGGAAGCCTAGGGGAATGACTTGCCTGCCATGCACAGGCAGCCCAGGGGATGGATCGGGAGATTTACCAACAATACTCAGAAAGTCTCTTCAAATTTGTGACCTGTTCTTCATGGGTACATGCTTACACTTGGAAAATGTATGAAAAATCTGCATTGGGGAAAAAAAGCTAACACTTAAAACAGGGAAGAAACAAAGCAAAAGGAACTGGCCTACCTAATTCAGTAACCATGAAAGGCAGTGCAAAGATTAGTTTAAGCATGCTGTATAAAGTCCAGTTTATATTGAGGTAAAGTAACACTTTCATAATAAATGGTGTTGGCCAATGTTAAATGTTCCAAAGAAAGGGGTCCAAAATCTTGAATGGGGTCACCCACACCACAGCTGGTGCTGCTAGCCACGCTGCATTCCCTTGCTTCTTTCACCCTGCCAGAACTTTATAAGTTTCAAAAGATAGGAAGGTAACTGTTAACCACTAAAGTATTAGCAATGCGGTTATAATTCAGCCAACGGAACTGCAGAGTCTGTGATGAAAACCAGTTGCCATAGTAACTCTCTGGGGACCAGGGCTGGCTCTGGCTCTCTTGACAGCTGGAAACTCTTACATCGATATGCGTGAGAAAGTGTTTTTCGACTCAAGTCCCAATATGATACCACACCACAATTTTTTATGGGATAAAGTTATTCTTTCAGGGGCTTACAAGCAGACTGGAGCAGGGAAGAGATGAAATGCATTAAACTATGCTCCAAAGAAAATTGGAAACTCAAGGCTACCTTTCATTCAAACTACCCCCACTTAACCCCACAACCCATCTACAGTGAGCATTAACAAGGGATATCCTATGCCTAAATAGGAACTAGTGACATGCATCCCCAAATTCAAATCTCTAAAGGATTCTGAAACACTTTGCGCCATCTTCTCCAAGGAATTCACTTTCAAAATAAATACTCTTTCCTAAAAAAGTCAACTGCACTGAGACCAAACCCCAGAGTGACCAAGGTGCTGGAGGTCAGGAAAGCATCAGAACAGCTTCTCAGGAAAGTCATAGCCTGTCAGACCTGCATGACAGCACTCCAGAGACCAATAGCAATCACTGTGTAGTTACACTCCGCTCTCTCAGGGCCTTTCCCTTCTTCCTACAAGATCTGGACTCTCCTGTTTTTTTTTTGGGTGGGGGAGGTCCGGTCGTGGGGCCTGAACTCTGGGCCTGGGCACTGTCCCTCAGCTCTTCAGCTCAAGGCTAGCGCTCTACCACTTAAGCCACAATGCCTCAGGCATGCAAGGCAAGCGCTCTACCACTGAGCCACATTCCCAGCCCCAGTCCTGTTTTTAAGTGTCAGTTCTTTGGCATCGGTTGTATTTTTCTCCTTTTCTCCCCAAAGTAAAACCACAGCCATGACTTCCACATTGCCTGAAAATAATGTGGCTTTTTCAGTTGAAAACGGGACTCCTAGGAAACGCAATAGATGGTCCCCAACTTACGATGGTCTTGCGTACCTCTTTTCAGCTTCACAAGGGGGAAAGCAGTAGCATTCAGCAGAAATCCTACTTCAGATTTTGAATGCGGTTTCTTCCCAGGACAGCCATGCAGTGTGATCCCGTCTCCATGAGGTGGTAGCAGCTCCCCAAAGCTCCCGGCTAGCCATGTGGTCTTGGTAACCACTATCACTGCATACTGAATCCAACACACTATGTGTCTTACAAAACAAGCTGTTAAGATGACTCTACCTAACTACAGGTGAATGGAAGTCAAGCTATGGTTAGGATAGGAACAAAAAATAAAGCATCTACTATGTTCTGCTACAGTGCTTATCAGGATGAATCACCATATATGGAGATGTATCTACAGTCACTTGAGGGAAAAAGCTCAGTGTTTGCTTAATCTGAATCCTTCTCATGTAGATGGAAGGAGGGAAGAAATGTTTAGGGTTGTGATGGTTTTTATTGTTTTATAGTTTATAACCAAAATACATTAACAACTGCTAAACCAAAATTTTCATGATTCAGTGAGGAGCATCTTTAAGTCTTTACCATATCCAGCCATCCAAACATCTTCAATGTGACAGATCTGGAACACTGTTGTGAGGATCTCCATCTTTGACTCTCCCTCCACTCAATAAAAATAGCTAGCACTCATAGCCTATAAAATATATGGATCTAGTTTAGGCCCTATTGGTGTTACATGATACAGTCTCTTCTTTTTGTGGAACATTAATAGCAAAAGATTAACTGTTCTGCAGTCAGTGAATAGAAGAAAAGGATTCAAGCAGTATCTATTTGATATTATAAATTTGATAATATTTTAAGTCCAGTTCAACAAGACATATGCTGGGAGTCTGAACTGTGATACTTATAAAAATTCACCTCCCATATGCTAATAGGTTCCTCTATACAGAGGATTACATAGTTCAAACCCAGCCCAGGCCAAAAAAAAAAAAAAAAAAGTTCAAGAAATTCCATCTCCTAAAAACATTAGCCAGCAAAAAGCAGGGCTGGAGGTGTGGACCAAGTGGTAGAGCACAGCCAATTAAGCATGCTGACCAAATGTGAAGCCCTGACTTAAAACCCCTGCACCAGACAAAAAGAAAAAGAAAAAAAGAGGGCAGGGAAGGAATAGGAGACTTCCCAAATGTGTGGTGAGAGAAAGGAAGAAGGGTATGAAGGGAGGGAAGGGATGTAAAACTCAATTGAGAACAGCAAGCTAAACTAGCACCATGCAAGTAAGAGGCCAGCAATCTTTCTCCAGAGAAGCCAGAATAAGAGACTGTAAAGCTAAGCCTCCCACTAGCAGCCTCTACTTCCCATCATCTGCTCTTCTAAACTTGGAACTGACTGAGAGGAAAAGCAACTCTGGGAAAAGCCTCACCATCTCCTCATTCCCGTCCTTGCCGCTCATTCCACCATGGTGATCCTGCTGCTACTGGGGGCATGGGGTTCCTGAAAGACACAGCAAGCACTGGCTGAGCTCCGATCTCAGCATTTATCTGAAACACAGCTGCGGTACTGGGTGTGTACTTGGCACCTCACTGTGAGATCAGGAGCTGAGGCTTGTCCACAGCCTCCACTGTCAGCACAAGGTGCTGAAACACACAGCTGGGGAGTTCTGACTTTGGATACTCTCAGATACTGCCATTCTGCAGCCTCTTAACCCACATGACTATATTCGCTCAGTCTTCTCAATGACAAAGTGAAGGCAGTGATGGATCACAATGACCCAAGTATGACACCGTGGAAGTTCTAAAACAAGGCCTCACTTTCTGGAAGACCACTGCCAGAACAGTCACAGGTGGTGGCATCAGTCCTGGCACTTCCTCCTCCATGGCGCTCACAAGCCAGCCCTCTCAGCAGGCTCTGCTCCCCTCTCCTCCCCCTGCTGCACAGGCGCTCACTGCATATGAGGTTAGTATAATATACCAGTTTTGTTTCTCAAACTGCTGCTGGCTGTTAATCTATCTGCAAGGAGAGAAGATAAATGAAAAATATGAGTTAACGATAACATTTTTTTTTTTTGGGTCCAGTCGAGGGGCCTTAACTCTGGGCCTGGGGGCTGTCCCTCAGCTCTTCAGCTCAAGGCTAGTGCTCTACCACTTAAGCCACAGCGCCACTTCTGGCATTTTTTTTTGCTTATGTGGTGCTGAGGAATCGAACCCAGGGCCTCAGGCATGCAAGGCAAGCGCTCTACTACTGAGCCACCTTCCCAGCCCTTAACGGTAACATTTGCATTCACATTCTCCTGCAAGACGGTAAAAACTCAGAAACATTTAAAGACTATAAAATTTCATTCAGTGTCTCCACATATAAAAATATTTTCTATAAATACTACATAAAAGGCAATGTGCAATTTATCATATTTTACAGAGAGATTTAAGTCCATACTCAAATGTTTCTAATTATCTAATCATAATTTTCAGGTCACATGGGAAAAGATCATTTCAAACCCCCTTCTGTTACTGCTGTCTACACATTTAAAATGTGGGGAAAAGTCTTTAAAAATGAACTTTTCAATGATTACAATGAAAGCAAGACATGAAAACTGGTGTATAGTCAGGAACCACATGAAAGCCCACAGTTTTTAAACTGATCAAGAATTGTATCAGGTGGAACTCTTGAGACAGGCAAGTCCACTGTGCTCTTCCTTTATTCCCTTTGGCAATGACAGAAGTCTGGTCCCGCCTCCTCAGGTTTCTCAGTGCCACATGAACACTGCAGAGATCTCATAGTGCATTATACTCCACACATTTCGATGGATCTGTAGGAAAGTGTTTCTGGCAAATGGTCATTAACCTCTTCAATCCCTACAAACACAAAAAGAATGAAGTGGTTATGATGCATGCACTATTCCTAACTGGCTTCCCTTCAAGTTTGTCATCGGGGCAGGCCATCCCCAGCAATCCCAGTCAGAAGTGTACCCCCAGTATACTTCGAGATACATACAAAAATGTTCAATGTTTTTTGTCCTAGCAAAACAAATAAGCAAAAAGCAAAGAATTTGATTTTTGGGTCCAGTCGTGGGGCCTGAACTCTGGGCCTGGGTGCTGTCCCTTAGCTCTTCAGCTCAAGGCTAGCGCTTTACCACTTGAGCCACAGCAGCACCACTTCCGGCTTTTTTCTTTTTGCTTATGTGGTGCTGAGGAAGCGAACCCAGGGCCTCAGGCATACAAAGCAAGCACTCTACCACTGAGCCACCTTCCCAGCCCAAAAGCAAAGAATTTGGAAACAACCTAAATTTCCATCCACATAGAAGACTGCATGAATGCATATATGCTCACAATGGAATGTTTTAGAGCAGTAAAAGTGGGTTAACTATATGTAACAATTCACCCTTTGTCAACCAGGTTCCAACAATCGTGGGCCTAAACTATCCAGTCTATAAACAAACCACTGAAGTTACTTCTTTGAATGTTTCTAAAAATTATAGTATTATTTACTGGAGGAGAACTGGACATACTCCCCTCATTATTTCAAAGGAACTTCTCTATCTTTTAATTTCTAGCACCACTAATAAGGATGATAGAATCTCCCTTTCTATTCCTTTTCTCTGATTTGGGAGAAGACTCACTTATTTCAATGCCAAGCTTCCACAGTAGAAGCAACCTGGTCTTTTTATTTCCAGCACACAGCTGAAGATTGAATGTCCATTTCCTCACAACTAAGTTACAGATGTAAAAAGATCCACATGGCTCAAAATATGGTTGCACAACATAATGTTCTGTGAAATTAAAAAGGGTTAATATGTAAAAGACAAATGCTAGCAGTATTTTTCTCTAAGACTCTGGGCTTAATACTCTGGAAAAAAACAAGTTAGGGTAGATCTCATCATGCAACACCTGGCCACTAGAGGAAATGGCTGCAGCACAAAGCCACCTGACCTATGAATGTATGACATGTAATCTAAACACTGATGCGTGGGGAACTCTCTTACCAGTAACAATGAATGATTGTGGATCAAGATGTGATCATTTATTGTAGGAATGTTTCTGTGTACCCATTTTGGTAATTCAGGGTCATACTAGAAATTTGCAGATGTTCCATGGATAAATGAAGTTGGCAAATGCTGAAAGAAGAGCTCCATCAAAACCTAAGATATAAGCTGGGTGCTGTAATCCTAACTGCTCAGGAGGCTGAGAGCTAAGAAATGTGCTTCAAAGCCAGCCTGGGCAGAAAAGTCTCTGAGACTCTAATCTCCAATTAACCACCAGAAAACCAGAAGTGGTACTATATCTCAAGTGGTAGAACACTAGCCTTGAGCAAAAGAGCTCAGGGACAGTACCTAGGCCAAGAGTTCAAGGCCCACAATGGACAAACAACAAACAAACAAACAAAAAACCACCCTGAGATAAATGGACCAAACTGACATAAAAGGTTGTAATATTGTCTTTACTACAGAATATAAGGTTTCTGAAAACTTGCCAGAAAAAAAATAGTAAAGGCTTTTTTGCTTTTGTAGTTGGGAGTTGAAGAAAAACTTGGGATATTCTTTCATGTTCTAATCCCCAAAGGAATCTGTTTAGCACAGTATATACATCAATTAGTCTCTAAATGCCAGGAATGCACAGCAGGAAAAAAAGGACACACTCAAACGTAATTTGATAACACTTCCAAGACTTTTACAAAGGAGCGGACAGGACTTCAGACAAAGAACAGTACAGTTCGTTCCCAGAGGTAGCACTCCTGGAAAGCGGTGGCTAGCACGGGCTCTGAAAGGGTGAGGGAGAGTGGAGGATAACCATGGAGAAGACAGTCACCTAAAAGGACCAAAGGCCTTGGGCAGAGGGGTGCGGGCAACCACAGGGAGGCTGCAGCAAAGAATTAAGAACCCAAACTTGTTTTCCTAATACCACGTAACCTTCCAGTACCCTCTCACTGCCTACCCAATAGGAAGCAACCAGAGGGCAAGCGAAATCTCAGAACAAGGCCAGGGAGAGGCTGAGGAGCTCTGGAGGGCCCACGGCCCTGCGGTGAGCGTTTCAACTACTTCTTCTTTGCCTTTTCTCCAACAAGTAAGCAATGTCCAAGAGGTGTCTAGAAATGAATGAATTACCGTCTCTAAATAAGAACTTCCTCTAATCTGTGTAAAGGAAGCTTTCCCCCAATCTGGGCCCATGATTACAAATGTTTTGGACAGAATGAACAAATCCTGAAGTCACTAACCTAGCACTGAGGTGAGCTTTATATACGTGTGTGTGTATATATATGCATATATGTGCATAGCTATAAGCTATACATCTTTGATCTGCATGGTGAGAAACCTTCCCCTTGGAATATTTAATTGCCATGAGAAACACATCAAACAACTTCCATAGTTTAAACCTACAGGTATGTGTAAAAGCCAAAACATGTTTCAGTGAAATAGCTTCTTGAATTGTTTTCTACCTTCTTTAAAAAACAAATATTGTCTACATTTCAGATGACTATTCTACATATCCCCAAATCCTTTTATGTAATATGCCCAGGAACAGGCAGAACTAACCAATACCAATAATGACATGAGTCAGAGTAGCAGTTACTTATGGTGAGAGCAGGCAGGCTGAGGCTGGGAACTGACATGAAGTTCTGGATGAGTTTATTTTACACTTCATATATGCTACACATATCCACAATCACTGTGCTCTACCACTCCAAGCACTATAGTATTTGATGTGTATTTTAAAAGTTATTTCCATGATGACTTCTTAACAGTATCATCACATAAGAGAGATCTGTTTACATTTGCCAGAGGGCAGCAAACTATAGATGTGTGTGTGTGCATACACGCACACGTGTGCATGCCAGTACTGAATGAAGTGTCAAGGGCCTCACACTTGCTAGGCAGGCACTTTATCACTTCAACCCACGCTTCAAACCCCTTTCTCCATTGGCTATTTTAAGGGAAGGGTCTCATTTTATGCCCAGTCTGGCCCAAAACTGTGATCCTTCTATGTATATTTCTCCTTGCCCCTCCTTGCTCTACTGTACCCAGCCATTGACTGAGATGGAGCTTCTCAAGCTTCTTTTTAGCTCTAGCAAGGTTCAAACAGCAATCTCCTGATCTCTATCTTCTGAGTAGCTAGGACTGCTTATACAAGCCTGAGTCACTGCACTCAGCTGAGTATGTATTTTTAAAAAAAAGACTTCAACTTCTCATCAAAAAGAAAATGTATCTAACCACATTTGAATCCTATTACTACAAAGTTACAAAATAATAAAGCAACTCCATCACTCAGAAACTAAGCATTATCTATAGCTTAGTACTGAGCTTGCATAGCCTGTTTCCTTACAGCAGCATTGAGAAGAAAATGAGTATTAGGCTTATGTTAGCAGAAAAAGACATACCTCACCATGGGGTCTTAAAACTTAGCTCCTTTATTATCTGTCTGTTGTAGGCACTGAGTTTTTCCCACAGTAAGTTCTAGGGAAACTGGCAGAGAAGAATCAGAGGTTTAAGGACCACAGGGGCCAAATGGGTCACAGCTAATTCAATGCCTACAAACATGACATGGCCATGATCTCCTCCATCTCCTATGGTAGTCCTACCCTCACCATGGACAATTCTGCCTACTAAAAAGCTGCATCATGCTGGGCACTGGCGGCTCACACCTGTAATCCTAGCTACTCAGGAGCTGAGATCTTGAGATCATGGTTCAAAGCCAGCTGAGGCAAACCTGAGACTCTTCAATTAACCACTAAAAAGCCAGAAGTGGGCTGGGAAGGTGGCTCAGTGGTAGAGCGTTTGCCTTGCATGCCTGAGGCCCTGGGTTCAATTCCTCAGCACCACATAAGCAAAAAGACAAAAGCCGGAAGTGGCGCTGTGGCTCAAGTGGTAGAGCGCTAGCCTTGAGCTGAAGTGCTGAGGGACAGCGCCCAGGCCCATAGTTCAGGCCCCACGACTGGACCCAAAAAAAAAGCATTTTAAAAAGCCAGAAGTGGAGCTATGACTCAAGTGGTAGAGTGCTAGCCTTGAGGACAAAAACTCAACAACAGAGTCCAGGCCAGAGTTGAAGCCCAAGGACTGGCACCAAAACAAAAAACAAAAACAAGAAGGTAACAATGTTCGACAAGAAATGTACTCATTACCTTACTCACGTAACTGTAACCCTTCTGTACAGCATCTTTATAATAAAAAAAATTTTAAGTTAAAAAGCAAAAACAAAAAAAGCCCCCAAACCTGCATCATACTGTTTTTCAACTTCTTGTATCTCAAGATAAAAAGATTTTCAAAAGTTTTTCCTTATACTGACTCAATCTGCCTCCCTACACCTCAACAGGTCCTTGGTTGTACTGGGAAAGCTGAACCCTCTCCCAATAAGAAAGCTTCTCCATGTCACAGATCTTTTGCCCAGAGTCCACCAACACTCTCAACACTAGAAAAAGAACAAGACTGCCAATGCTCTGAAGCTACAGAATTTTTATCCAATCAACAAATACTTCATGGGACCTCTGTCAACCCCATACTGTTCCAGCCTCAGGACACAACAGTGAATTAGTTCTTGTCCTGCAGAATCTACCAAGAATGAGTGAAAGCTACCACTAGCCTTCCTGGAGGCCATGTTCATGCTAACAGTTCTAATGCATTTCATTTAGTCCATTGAATAATCTTGATCTTTATTTTTGTTGGTCATGGGGCTTGAACTCTGGGCCTCGATGCTATCCTTGAGCTCTTCAGCTCAAGGCAAGTACTCTACCACTTGAGCCACAGTGCCACTTCCAGTTTTCTGGAGATAAGAGTCTCTCAGACTTTCCTGCCCAGGCTAGCTTAGAACTGTATATCCTCCTCTCAGCCTCCTGAGCACCTAGGATTACAGGCATGAGCCACCAATGCCCAGCTTCCCTGGTTCTTAAAGCCCACTACTCAAATTGTACACTTGAGCAAGCAGGATCTAAATTTCCTTATGGTCATCCTTGCTATTAAATTTACCCTTCTCTAGGGATAGGCTGTGGCTTAGTAGTAGAGTATGTCTAGCATCTGTAAAGCCCTGGATTCAACCAACCAAAAGTCTCTTAGTCTATCAGAACTTGTGGAATGCCAATGTCTTTTCCACATTAACACACTTCTTTATCCCTCTTAGTCTCCTGTTCTCAGCAAATCTGATAAAACAACTTCTGCAAGTCATTCAAGTCAGTTACAAGAATGTTAAGTCAGGACTGTATTAAAGCTACATGGCATTCAGCCATGGAGCACAGACTCATTATTGAGTGCTACATGGTTTCCCTTGCTCAGCAGGATGAGTCCACCTGTTTTATCCACAAATATTTATTTCTGAGACTATGTTAAATACTTTTATAAATTTCAGATATAGTATATTCAAAGCTGGGTACCAGTAGCTCACACCTGTAATCCTAGCTACTCAGGAGGCTGAGATCTGAGGATCTTGGTTCAAAGCCAGCCCATACAGGAAAGTGAGACTCTTGTCTCCAAATAAACTTCCCAAAAAGCTAGAAGTGGAGCTGTGACTCAAGTGGTAGAGCTCTAGCCTTGAGCAAAATAAAGCTCAGGACAGTGCCAAGGACCTGAGTGTAAGCCCAAGACCAACCCAAACCCAACCCCCCCTTCCCCCCACACACACAAGCTATATGATGCTCACCAATTTTCCCTAATTAATTTGGCAAAAAAAAAAGGATAAAAATGTATGTCTTTAGCAGAAAATTTTATTTCAATGCCAAATTAAGGCATAGTACTTTATCAAATGTGAAAATTGCAAGGTTTCTATTTTCTTCTTGTAGTGTCTTAAAAACAAGTGCCAAAGAACATTAATTAAAAAATAGAGGGAAGATAGTTCACTGCACAGCTTCTAAAAATTAAAAAAAAAAAACCTTCAGAAATCTTAAATAAGGGCTGGGAAGGTGGCACAGTGGTAGAGCGCTTGCCTTGCATGCATGAGGCCCTGGGTTTGATTCCTCAGCACCACATAAGCAAAAAGAAAAAAGCCGGAAGTGGCGCTGTGGCTCAAGTGGTAGAGCACTAGCTTTGAGCTGATGAGCTGAGGGACAGCACCCAGGCCCAGAGTTCAGGCCCCACGACCGGACCCCCCCCCCAAAAAAAAGAAATCTTAAATAAATGCCAAGGTATTTTTAAACATAAAGTCAATCTAGGAGAAATGAAAATCATGTATTTATAAAAGTAAATCCTGTTTTTAAGAAAATTATATGAACTTTTATACATTATGGCTTTGTTCATAGTATAGATAAACATAATTGATAAATTCAATCCTTGAAATTCTATTCCATTGTTAAAGCCAGACTATTTTTTTTCCCCAACTTAAAGTTTCTGCCTTTAATACAGTCAGTTGGGGTTATTAAGGAATGGAAATGTGCTCAATTTTGTAAAATTGTACTTGAACTCTAAAATGTCTACAATTCACACTGAAATTGCATCTTAAAATGCTAATATATGTGAATAAGGCATAAAGCGTGACACAAATTAACATCCAACACTTGGAACTGAAATACAAAGAAGAAGAAGAAAACTCATGAATATGGTAATGACTGTTCTCTGGCATAAAATCTGAAAGAACTTTATGCAAGTAAGTGAATTTCAAATCCCAAGTAAACTTTCAGAGTATCATCTCCAAGTTTTAGAATAACCATCCAGCAAACATCATTATTCAGACACAATCTGGATTTATGACAATTTGGCAAAGCTAGATTAGTTTATTTTTTTTTCCATCAAGTTTTCAGAAAAGTTTGGCCCAACAACAGTGCAAACATGTTTCTCTGTATAACTTCAAGAAAACTGAACTACTAATACTTTGGGCCTAGTAATGTAAATATAGAATTATGATTATACATGACTTTAAAAATGACCATATAAGTTAAATCAGTCTCTTCATTCCTCTTTCAAACAGATGGGTCACTTTGAAACTTTTAGTGACCCTGGGTCTAATGTACTGTAAAAGACCTGAACTGAATTTCCACACCCCAACATTTCTCTGATAAACTTAACTTGCTAATATATATATTTTTTTTCCAAAATACACAAACAACTGCAATATGTTTAGTGCTAAGGTAACTAAGGCCCAGCACTTGGTCCTGTCCTCTATCATGAAGGAAAGTGGAAAGGTTCCTTTCTCGATGAAGGTGTCTTAAATGTAAGTGTTCCTCTACAGGGATTTTCATCCTATCACACCACGTCTTATGTATTTACACAGTGCTCGCCTGGCCTGTGCTCCACTGTGTACTGCACCAGTTACCCACAGTCAACCAGCATGGTCAAGGCCTAAATGTATCAGGGCAACGGTAGCCAATGTGGTCACAATGTCTGTGTCCTTCACCCCAATCGCATCACACAGAGCAACTGTGTCACCTCACAGGATATGAGACCACATTGGCAATTCACTACGGCATACTATTATAACTGTTCTACTTTACCATTACTGCTCATTTATTTTTATTATTTACAGGGTCTCACTTATGTGGGTTCATCACACAAGTTGGCCTAGGACTCACTACTGTGGCTCAGGCTGGCCTTGAGATCTCACCATCATGCCCAGCTTTTGTTACTTTCTTACTGTGCCTAATTTATGTATTGGTGTTCAATACTATCCTTAGCCAAGTGCCAGTGGCTCACACCTATAATCCTAGCTACTCAGGAGGCTGAGATCTGAGGATTGTGGTTCAAAGCCAGCCCAGGCAGGAAAGTCTGTAAGACTCATCTCCAATTAACCACTAGAAAACCAGAAGTGGTGCTGTGGCTCAAGTGGTAGAGTGTTCGCTTTGAGATGAAGAGCTAAGGGACAGCACCCAGGCCCAGAGTTCGAGCACCACAACCAAAAAAAAAAAAATACTATCCTTAAATTTTAGATGCCTTAATTTATTGTCGACATCTACTCTGGGAAGAGCGAGGATCTTGGAATCAAACTCCAGATAAGAGGGGACAATTGCCGGGCGCTGGTGGCTCACGCCTGTAATCCTACCTACTCAGGAGGCTGAGATCTGAGGATCGTGGTTCAATGCCAGCCCGGGCAGGAGAGACCGTGAGACTCCTATCTCCAATAAACCACCAGAAAACCGGAAGTGGCGCTGTAGCTCAAGTGGTAGACGGCTCGCCTTGAGCTGAAGAGCTGAGGGACAGCACCCAAGCCCAGAGTTCAAGCCCCACGACCGACAAAAAAAAAAAAAAAAAGAGGGGACAATTGCAATTCTTTTCTTGCACATGAAACTTTCAAGTTTGGAATTCAAAGAAAGTTTGAGCAAACCTTAACCCTGCTACAAACTGCTCACCTGAATATATTTCCGCTGAGTTTCATCATTTAAAACATGGGCAACATGCTTGGAAAAAATCTTTTCCCGGCCAGTTCTGGCATGGATACCAACCATAGTGACACCAATAGGCCATGGAGCATTGCCAATGGCCATCTGAAGGTAAGCATCATTTGCCTGAAAAGAAAGTTGAAGAAAATCAGAAATGCAAAAAGACAGCTTGCTCCAAATGTATATTCCAAGTATTTCACAGCCTTTTATGACAGAATTTCCATCCACATCTTTGGCATATTGAAGATACAGTGTTTATGCTGTTCAAATAAGGGCACCAGTGGCTCACGCCTGTAATCCTAGCTATTCAGGAGGCTGAGATCTGAGGACCAAAGCCATCCCAGGCAAAGTCTGTGAGACTCTTATCTCCAATTAAACACCAAAAAACAGAAGTGGAGCTATGGTTCAAGTGATAGAGTGCTATCCTTGAGCACAAAAGTCATGGACAATGCTCAGGACCTGAGTTCAAACCCAAGGACTGGCTCATGCATAAACATACACACGCGCACGTGTGCACACACACACAAAATTGAGTCACTGATTGTCCTGCTGGAAATCATAAATGCACTGGGGAAAAGGAGGGCAGGAGGAAGTGAAAGCTGTAAAAAGACAAACATCCTTTGTGCACTGGGAATAAATATATTTCAGGTCTGGAATAAGGCAGTTATTGTGATGCAGTGACAGAGCCTCTACTTTGGGTCTCCTCTAGACCTTGTCTTCTCCAGAGCAGCCCTAAGACCACAGAGGCTCAATCATTTCCCACCACCTAACCTGAGCTGCCACCTGTGCCCTGCACAGATGCAGCCCTCTGGAAGCAATGGGCCTGTGTGCTAGGACAATCAACAAGATCCATAACAAGTGTGAAGAGAGAGAACACTGGCCCTCGAGCAAACGGCTAAAGGATGAGACTTCTTTCTTTAGACCCACGAGTCTCCTCCCACCTTCCAAGACACTTAAACCAATAAAGACACAGGGCTTTTAAAAATCAAAATCTGGCTGTGAGGAAGGAAGAGAAAAAAGGAGCCAAGTAAATTCTGATAGTGTAGGTTTCAAAGCAGACCTCCAAGAGATTTTAATTTTGAAAATCAGACACCTATACAATTGATGAGCTCAGTTGATGAAAAATAAGCACTAGGAACAAGTTGAGACTATTTACACTACTCATGACATCTGAACTTACTCTACTCAACACATTTTGAAAAGTTTAATTTCAAACAGTATACACACTTTTTTTTTTTTTGTCGGTCGTGGGGCTTGAACTCTAGGCCTGAGTGCTGTCCCTCAGCTCTTCAGCTCAAGGCAAGCGCTCTACCACTTGAGCTACAGCGCCATTTCTGGTTTTCTGGTGGTTTATTGGAGATAGGAGTCTCACGGTCTTTCCTGCCGGGGCTGGCTTTGAACCTCGATCCTCAGATCTCAGGCTCCTGAGTAGCTAGGATTACAGGCGTGAGCCACCAGCGCCCGGCTATACACACTTTTTTTAAATCACTGATTCTCATGTGCTTTTTGTATTGTGCTGTTTTGGATGTAGGCAAATTATGAATTCCAGGGCCTTGTGTTTGAGCTCTATCACTTAAGCTACACCTCTCAGGCCTCCTTATTTTTCAGAGCCTCCAGTTCTTCACCTAGAGCCAGCCTTGGACAACAATCCTCCAACCTCCACCTCCCAAGCAGATGGGATTACAGGTGCCCATCACCCCACCTTTGTCCTTTGAGACAGGTTTTCTCAATAACTTCCTGCCCAGTTGGACTCAAACCTAAATGCTCCTATCTCTGCCACCTGAGCAGCTATGAATACAGGTGTGTGTCACCATACCCAGCTTGTATATATAAATTTTTATTCAACTTTGACTGATTAAAAATATCAATATCTAGTTTCCTTAAAAAAAAAATAACAAGAACCTTCCACCTGATTCTGATATACCACTATGAGGAAAAAGAAACAAGAACAGTGTTTCCTCCAGCAGGCGAGTAAGCTGATTACTTTTTTCTTCGGCAGTGATGACTGTGGTCCAATGTAATTACCCTAAGTATCATGCAACTGACAGAAACTAAGAAACTGAGAAACCCTGTTGACAGAACTGGCTCTTACAAGGAATAAAATGGCTCGTTACCCTCATTAGCCTAACGCCGCAAGTAAACCACGCGGTCACCCAAAATCCCAGCAGGGCCTTCTCGTTTCCAGTGCTCTCGCACTGCTCTGTGATATCTGTGCTGACATCCTCTTCTCCTAACTTCTAGGGAGGCATGGCTCAAACTCCAATCACAGGCACTCTCTCCTTGTCCTCCTATACCAACCGACTGCCCTCCACTGCCCTCAGAAGCCCTGGACACCAGAGTGCTTTCCCTGGAAAGCCCACCCAGGAACAAAGAAAAACAGCATTCCCCTGCACAGGGTCTGCTACTGCTGCAGAAGTGACAGTGAGTCCTGGCAGCCATCCTTGGACTGTTTTCCCACACAAGCAATACTGAGCATGGCTAAATTGCCTTTTATCATCAGTGCAATAGCTCAGCTATATCATAGATTAAAAGGCCTTTTATTGAAGGCCTGGGAAACAAATCTGTATGACATCCTTTCTATGGAAGAATCCGTTGCAAGCTATAATCAACCATTTATAAACTTGGAAAGTCAATCTCATTCATAAAATAAGCCCTGCCTAAAAACTACTCATGCTTTAAAGAACTTTTCAACCTACTTTAAAAATGACTACAGAAGTAGAGCTGTGGCTCAAGTGGCAGAGCGCTAGACTTGAGCAAAAAACACTCAAGGAGAGTACCCAGGCCCTGAGTTTAAGTCCCAGGACTGATGTGCACATGCACGCGCACACACATGCACACACACACACACAAGACTCCCCTTCTCTGTGACCACCTGGATGGAGCAGTGCACACTTGTTATCCCAGCTATTCAGGAGGGCTCAAGGCACAGTTCACATCTCAAGGCAGGAAGAGAGACCCTATCTGAAAAATAACAAACATCAGGGTGGAGGCTGGCTCTGTGAGGCCTCAAGTTTAAACCTCAGTACCACTATGAAAACAAACAAACAAAACTTAAGGTAAGGGAGTGTTTAAGGAATAGAGCACCTGCCTTACACTTGGGAGGCCGAGTCTAATCCTCTCTGGTACCAAAAACAGAAGTACTAAGAAGTACTAAGAAAATACAGTTGTGATCTGAAGGTAATCAATGCTTTATGCTGACAAAACAATAGAAACTACAACTTGTTTTCTAGTTCCTTTGACATTTATTCTTAAATGTACTACGTAAACTTCTCTCATCCCAAATGAGCATTGTATTATGCACACTACTTAAATATGCTCAAAATAACTTCAAGGCACAACATAATAATATACCTTCACGTATTCTCTCTGCAACATGAACTTGATAATATCTGTTATTGACTCTTTTATGTCAGCAGGAAGATTCTGGAAGAGAAAAAAAAATAACTTTGGAAACTATTGGGGATAGTGAAAACAGCATTTATTCCCAATTAACATATTCTGATTTCATTTTGTAAGCTCACAAAACAACTCTTACCCTTTTCCGAAGCTTTCTGAAGAGTGGCCTGAGATAGGACTCAGTTTGTTTCTGAGTAGCACTGTTCAGTTTACCCTGCACACTGCGCTTTATATAATCTTCTCTGGCATTCAATTCTTTAGCCCAGACGCCAAGAAGAAACTGTTTAAAGAACAAGGAACATGAGATTGCAATGCCACCTAGTGGGCAATACGTGCATGCACACACTAACATAACGTAGGCTCTGCTCTCATCCTTATAGTGGATATCACTGATTAAAAATGTCAGGTAAGACTTAATGAACTACTTGTTTATCATGTAGGTTCCAAAGTAGTATCTTTAGCAAATCACAAACTTCCCACTGTACTACAGCCCTACCTTAAGATAAATCATTTCCTCAAAAAAGAACTATCAAGCTTCTTAACTATTTGATTGAAATAAAACTTTCACTGGGTTTATTTGTACCATAAAAATCAACCCATCTAGATTTGTCATCCATAGTACCACATGCACTGTGGTAGTCATTCTTCCATGTATGTTGTAACATTTGGACTTTCTCCTTACACAGATCAACTAAAAATCCCACTAATGGATGTTACTAATGGAGGAGAAAAAAAGGAATGAATGCAAAACAGAAGTGACTGATCCTTCCTGAGTTTTCTAACTGGAACCCTTCCAAAGAAAGCGCCTCTGAAGGCCAAGGAGTGCACGCATGCATGTCTACATGAAAGGCCCCCACCCAGTTCGCACCCACCAGTGCTGTGGAGTGCTATGCCTTATCCTCAATGCATTCCAGGGTCTTGATGACCAAATCCCGTATTTAAAATATCAACACAGCTGGGCACTGGTGGCTCACACCTGTAATCCTAGCTACTCAGGAGGCTGAGATCTGAGGATTGCCGTTCAAAGCCAGCCCAGGCAGGAGAGACCGTGAGACTCCTATCTCCAATAAACCACCAGAAAAACCGGAAGTGGCGCTGTAGCTCAAGTGGTAGAGTGCTTGCCTTGAGCTGAAGAGCTGAGGGACAGCGCCCAGGCCCAGAGTTTAAGCCCCACGACCGACAAAAAATAAAATAAAATATCAACACAAGTAAAAGCTTTTTTGGCATATAAATGTCTTCGTATTCTCGAACACAAAGAGTTTGAGAATACTGAAATGAACCTGGGATTTGCCTGCATTACCTAAAACATTCGAGAGAAATGCTGACCACAAAGGCAGAACTGGCCATCACAGCCAAGTAGGCAGATGCACACAGGGCTGAAGGTCGCATGTGTTGTTCTCTGATGCTAGTGTCCTTCCCTTCTGGCCATTTGCACCACTCTTGTATAAAGCTCTGCAGCCTTCCACTGCACTCCTTCCTAGGGTGTTTACAAAAAATAGGAAACTCCTCCAAATATCTTGCTCATTTGGCTGTTAGGATTCTACTATGTGTGCACAAAGTAAATACATATTTTCCTTAACTGCTACATGCAAGTGCACAGTGGTGATATAAACATCATGTTTCAGATTTCCCTGTCCTGCCTTTCACCCTGTATAGCCCCAAAACAACAGTTCTTGAAAGTTCAAAATGCCCTCTTTCCCTTACCTAAGATACTCACCTTCAGGAACTTGGTGATGATGTCCATGTCCTTATGGTCATTGCCCTTCCCTAACGATTCTCCCAGGGCCTGAAGAGAAAGGAACAACACTTCTGCTCATTAACACACAACTGAATGGGAACACATGAGCATCACCAGGTTAAACAAGGTTATCACACCCTTCTATTTTTATTTTAAAACCTGTTCAAATTTCTAGACACATTAGGAGGGAAAAAAATCAAGATGCTAATCTGCTATCTGTATTTAGAGAGTATGCTTCCTATCGATTAGCATTCTACCACTTGAGCCACAGTTCCACTTCTGGATTTTTCTGGTTAATTGGAGTCTCACAGACTTTCCTGCCTGGGCTGGCTTAGAACTGCAATCCTCAGATCTCAGCCTTCTGAGTAGCTAGGATTACAGGCGTGAGCCTCTGAGGCCCAACTGCTTGCTATCTTTTTATGAAGCTACTGCTTGTGACTAGGAATGGATTTTTTTGGGAAGAGACAAAAATGTTCTAAAATTAGATTATGATAATGGTAGCATCAACCTGTGAAGATACTAAAAACTAATGAATTATATACTTGAAATGGATATCTTACATACTGAATATTTAAAGCTGTTAAAAAAAAAAGAAAAGGAAGAAAGTGGGAGGGGAAGAGGGAGAAGTAAGATTCTGACCAACAACTAGTTGCCTACACTTATTACTTCAGTAAACTTTAGATAGCTGCTGGGAGAAGGGGCATTAAAATGAGTACAACCTTGATTCACAACTATTATCTCACTCTTAGCGACCACTATATGTATAAGAGCCAGAAACTAACAGCTTATGTTGCATTAAGCATTTTTCAATATTTGAAGCTATATTATTTTACAGGTAAACATGACACAACACTACTTTTTAATGAAAATTACACGTATGATCGCACATTCAACACAATGGCTAAACTGGAAAGCTAGACCCACCACCACATGTTAGCAGGGATGTAAGGACACAAACCCCTTGCATACTGCTATGGTGCTACAAATGGGGATAGCAACTTGGCAGTTCTTAGGCAAGTTATCTATACACACACAATTCCACAATCCTGTTTCAGACCACAGCAGTTGCATAAGATTGTTTATCACAAAGCTGTTTGTTGTTAAGGAGCTGGAAGAATTCAGCAGCCCATCATTATAAGGAAACATCAAAATATAATGAATGCCACATGTAACAATTAAAAGCAAAGGAATTAAATGCGTCTAAAGTATCAAGGATGGATCTTAAAGTAGTACAAAGAGAAAACCAAGTAAAACCAAAAGGAAGGGAATAGAAATTACCACCATGCAATGTAATATATGCAGATAAAATACTGCAGGCTTTCCCCAAACACCAGAAAAAAGGAGAAACATCAAACACATTACAGTGGATACTTGTGAAGGAAGAAGGTAGAGGAATCTGAACAAATGACAGTGGAAAAACACTGAGGCAGCACACTCCAGTGTGATCTGCAGTGACAAATGATTGGCTCAGCCATCTCTGCCCAGGAAAAAGGGGCAATGGGGAGCTGGCTGGGCTGAGCATAGACATTACCTCTAACTCTTCGATGGTGGTGTTTTCCTCATGCACTTTAAGATCATTCTGTGTATCCTCCTCCCCAGGCTCCTGCCCACCCACAATTTCATTGAGGTACTGCTGGTCAATCTTATCCAAAGCTGCTTTCAGATCATTCCTCAGGCCCTAAGTAAAGACAAAGTACCTCTTATGAACTTCCATGTATCTTTTACCTATGGCTTTTCATTAAGGGTATGTATGCTTCATTTTTCTATCCACATGCAGTTAAGAAGTCGACAAAATAGGACACAACATTATCAACACATTATACTTTCGGTATATTCTGTATCAATACATTATGCTATCTATAAAACTATCATCACTAAGTTGTATATGCATATTTAAAGGAAGATATTTAGAATGTCCATTCAGATAAACAAATCCAACTAAAAACCTTCTTAAAGACTAACTTTTATCAAAAACTAAGTACCTGCTATGCATCATGTGGAAGACAAGGGATTCCAAAAGATTATCTCATTCAATTTTCATAACATTTGAAGGAGCCAGGTATCATTGTTTTTATTTTACAAATGAGGACTTTTAAGACTTAAATAGATTAAAACTCAAGTGATCGCATACTAATAACTATAATCCAGGAATGGAACCCAAACCTATTCCTAAGCTCTTGCCCCCAAATTTCTATATATGCACTCAACTTAGACTGAAAACACATACCTATTTTTTTTATATTTCTTTTTTTATTGTGAACATACTGTACAGAGGGGTTACAATTACATGGGCAAGATAATGAGTACATTTCTTATCAAGCATTGTAGCCTCCTCCTTTGTTTACCCTTCACATCCCTTCCCAGCCTCCCCCCGCCCCCCCTTCCTCCCCCCCATACCTATTTTAAAACTGAAGAAAACTTGTCTTCCTTCAGCAGAAGTACTCTGACAACTCAGTATTTTCATTTTTGCCTAGAAGCATGTAATTAGCCAAACTTTATACTATTGTAGCTTATGTGCTATTGTGCTACTTTTCTAGCTTTGTACTGCTTACCTTGTTAACTTCTGGGGTAAGGATCTCTATTTTTCTTAAACGTTGAAAAGCGTCATAATCAGTTTCTCCAAACAGTCTAATTGGTTCTCCTCTTTCTCTTAATCTTCTGATAACCTATAAACAGAAACAAATGCCCAGTATATTACTTAATTTTTCAAAATAGGAAAGACACTAAACATCTCAAAATAATTTGCACATTTTACCATAATATTGAAACCTGGGTTTAATAAAGCTAATCTAATTATCCAAATTCATATTTGAATGAATATAAAATCTCCAAAAATTTTAATCATTTCAATTATACTAAACTGGGAGCAAAGCAGAAAATAGAATACTTTTTAAAAAAACCTTGACTCAAATGTCAATACTATAAAATCTTATTACTGAATAGTTCCTAGAAAATGGTCAGACAGATGAATCTATAATTCAAATGTAAAGCAAGCTCCTAACATAAACCATCTGTATTGTTTAAGAAGTGCAAAAAAAAAAGTAAAGCAAGCCTTTTTATCAGAATATAAGAAAAAGGATTAACTTTTGGTTCTCATTTTACATAATTATGACTTGTCTTTTAGAACCAAGAAAATTGAGGGGATGGGTGGGGGTTGGGAGAAATGGGAGAGACACCGATCAAGATGCACTGTACTTACAAACTGACATGCTGAATTGAAAACCTTTTGTACAACTACTTAAAGGTAACAAAAATAATTGAGGACATTTATCTAATTTGGGGAGGGGAAGGACAATTAACAAAATGCTGAAACAAGGACACAGGATGATCCATTGAGCAATGATACCCACAAGACACTACATTGGAAATAACCTTTACAACTTTGGTGTGGGGGTACAAGGTGGGGTGAGGGAAGGGATAGGAGAAAACAATGCTTGACAAGAAATGTACTCATTACCTTACTCATGTAACTGTAACCCCTCAGAGTACAGCACCTTTACAATAATGAAATTAATGAAAAGAAAAAAACTGAAAAAAATAATAATTGAGGAGGGGGGAATCACATCTGTCCTGGGGCTTGAACTCAGGGCCTGGACACCATCCCTGAGCTGCTGAGCTCTAGACCCAATACCAGCACAGAAAAGAGAAGAGGAGAAGAGGAGGAAGAGGTAGAAGAAGAGGAAGAGGAGAAGAGGAAGAGGAGAAGAGGAAGGAGAGGAGAGGAGGAGGAGGAGGAGGAGATATAGATTCAGATTAAAAAAAACAACTAGATTCCACATATGAAAAAAAGATTCCAGAAAAAAAGAGACATTAATGACCATGGAAAACAAAAACATGTTCAATTCTAGTAACAGAAAGTAGAAAGTAAAAACATTAAAAATATGTAAATCTCTGTAGTTGATCTGGAAAGATGAAGCAGTATAAAAAAGAGAGAATAATTAGCAAAATAACTACATAAAAATAATTTAAGTATATTAGGTGAATTTATATTTACTTAGAATGCATTTGTTCATTATTTAAAGTTTATGCTTGGAAGATAACACTACTAAAAAACAAGCAGAGAATAATGTAGTAGCGCATGAAGAAAACTGTAGCTACCGGGGTTTTGGGTTAGCTTTCCTGTATGGGAAATAACATATAACTTAGGCAAACACTATTTTTCTTTTTGTCCACCTAATAGTTGTAATAGTAACCTACCTCTTGCCTAGAAAGAGTCATGGGTAATTTTTCCTCAGCCAGTTCAAGTTCTAATACTGGATTTGATGAAGTTAGTGGTTTCTGGTCTTCTTCTTTAGGTTGTATCTATATTAATTGCCAAAAGAAACAAAGTTCAGTTTTTAAAATACAGTTAATGTCATCACCACATTAGCTATGCACAAAAATTAAGCATGTTTAAATACTAAATGTATTCTACATGTTTCTCTGAGGAAAAAATTCCTAATCCTAATAGTTGTACATGCTTGTAAGAGCTTAGTAAATGCATCCATTTCAGTCAGAAACATCGCAAGTAGACAGCATGCACGCAGAGAAAGCACTCTTGCTATAAACGTGGCATTACTATAGTGGTTTCCAAAATCAAACTCAATAAGGCTGAAATCTGCACTCACTTTCTCCTTGGCTTCTATTTTAGGTATACTTCTTTACAACAATCAATTTGCTTCTCCTCGGAGAGAAACTTTACAGTGTTGATTGCTGCAAGTGTTAAAATGAAGACTAAAAAATTGCTTTCCACCAGAAATCTGTGAAACTTCAAACTCAAGCTTTTTCCTTATTTTAGTTTGGAAAAGGATTCTTCCAACCCCAGAGAAATTGTTATCAGATGTATAGAAAACTTCTCCATGCTATACAAAACTGGCCAAAAACCAAGGTATGAACCATATTTATAGGAAAATGAAAAATGGCAGCTCTTTGTATGTCAGTCAAAGAAAGAGTGGATAGACCTCAAGGAAAAAGCTCTTCAATATTTTCCATATCTGAGTAGCAGTCCATGTCATAGATTAGGAAAACTAATGTGAGCCCCACTGCATATTGACTCATGGTTTTCCATTTAGCCACTCAATTCTAGGAGCCAGATTCAAAACACCACCAAAGATCAACAGTAAAGAAAGAAACTCATTCAATTAAGAAAAGCATTTGGTTAAAATTATTTAATTCATGATTCTACAGTTTATGGTTAAAGTTGTATTTACCATAACTGACTGACATTGAGATTAAATCAAAGTAAAAAGAACTGCCAGGCACTGGTAGCTCATGTCTGTAATCCTAGCTACTCAGGAGACTAAGAACTGAGGATCATGGTTTGAAGCTAGCACGAGCAGGAAAGTCCTGTGAGTCTCTTATCTCCAATTAACTACCAGAAAACCAGAAGTAGAGCTGTGGATCAAAGTAGTAGAGCACTACCATTGAAATAAAGAGCTCAGGCACAGCACCCAGGCCCTGAGTTCAAGCCCCATGACCAAGTCATAAAAATGATAACTCACTCTTATAAAGGAAAAGGGATTGTGCAATACTATATTGTTACCAATACCAAAAAGAAAATTTTAAATACATCTTTAGAAAAAACAAAAAACTGTGCTTAATTTTCAAGTTTGTAATCCAAATCTCCAAACTAAAAACACTTTTAATTACACAGTGGCAGTTGACAGCTGTAGGACAAGGATGAAAGAGATTTTTGTCAGCTGGACTCAAAGTTGCAAGCAATCCCTCCACAGTAATTACTCTGCTTCATTGCTTTCCAATATATAAAAGAAGCCTACCCACTCCCTGAGACTATTCACGTGGGGCAGAATTATCTTCCTACCTTAGCAAAAAAGTTGAAAAGGTTCAAGGTTAGAGATCTGGGAATGTGACAAGTCAGCAGACTAAACTTATAATAAGCTTGAATTATATAATAGTGGTCGGACAAGCAAAATACAAGAACTTTTCTTTCTGGCTGATTACCTAACAGTTATTTACATAAAACACATTTTAACTTCCTAAACTAAAAGTAAATGAAATAAATACATCCACGGAAAACTAACAGAACACAGCTGCCAGAAATCTAACTCCATGCTTCTTTACTACTTGCCCTTTTCCAGCACTACAAAATGAAGCTAAGTGCATCTGCATACCATTTGCATTCCTCATGCGTCCTTTTAGAAATGCTGTGTCACATAAATTAATTTCCAGGACTTTGCCCACTACATGCACAAGAATGTTAATTTTATATTGATGTTTCACAAGCAGAAAGTTGATTTCAAATTAGGGTTCAGCGTAAGTATTTCAGTAGACTCTCATGACAGTGAGTTCAGATTATTAGACTAGATCTAGTTGTCTGTTATAAGATCTCAAACATGGCTTCTCCATATGGGAGGTTACAACCAGTAACCCCTCCCAATAAAAACCCCAGTATGATATCAACTAATGTCAAAGATCATTTCAGCAATGCTTCTAAAATACACAAAGTCTTTCAGACAAGTCATCTGTTTCTAAACAGTATTTCAAAATTGTTCTCAACCAATGGACTATCATAACTATAAAATGCTATCCCTTATTCTAACACAAAAGCCTATTAATGTACAGTATGCTGTAGTTTAGGCAGCAGTACTTAGGGCCCCAAAGGAATTTACCATCACTGCAAACAAAATCAATGGCTTAAAATATTCAGGAGAAAGCAGAGACATCACCACTGCCAGTGTCACTGCTGCTGAGTGACTAAAGTGCTTTGAACTCTTGTGGGGAGGTGGGGAGAGGAGAGGTGTGGAGATGGAAATCAGGCAGTTGCAGATCCAGCTTTGATCTCAAGCCACTTCATGCTGTCCACAAAAAGCCAAACCAATCCAAGCCAGAAGTCATGCATGTATTTTCCTGAACTCAAGAGATGTATTTTTAAAAAGCAAAGGCAAAAACTCATACCTCTCCAGATGGCTTCTCACTTATAGGCTAATGTATAACATTAATAAATTGAACAGAAATCAATAATTTTGTCATTTATCAACTGTACAATAATAAACTCAGAAACATATAATTTAACATAAAAAACTGGTATTCTTACCTTGTAGCCACATCTTTCAAAATAAGCTTCCTCTTCTTTTTTTGCAAGTTCACTTCTTTTGAAATATTTCTTATTTTCCTATTAAAGGAAACAAGAAGGTTAATAATATATCCTTGGGCAAATTTAATGTCCCATAGTCCTCAAGTGCTTTGGAAAGCTTTGATAACTCCTAAGTTTTACAAAAATTTCTTGCTTTTTGGTTCTATGGTCTCTGTAACCTGAAGTGGGTATTGGCATGGATGTGAAACAGATGTGCAAGTATTTTCCTCAAACTATCACTTGACTATGTTTGTCCAACTCAGCAAAGAACCAATAATATTTTCCAAATGTTCATAATTTCCTAAGGTCAAGTTGAAAGAAAATTTCTACAAGTGGATTATGAACCACATAAAGTTGTGTTTTAATGTTTTACTCATAACCAAAACCAACATAACTTGGGCAGATATAGGCAACTTTTGAAAAAAAGAGTTCCAAGGATATACCTAAACCCTTTTTGTGTCTTAGAATTTGTTATCAATTCATTGTTAAAATAATATTGATACCAAATGTTGTTAGTGAATCCAAGGCTTTTGCTTGATTTGTTTTGATGTTAAGTAACAGAGATCTCAGAGTCTGATCCAGGCTAAAAATGTTAGTACTTTACATACCTGTACTGTGAAATCTACAGCCCAATTTACAAGCTATGTGCAGCTCTGTCTCTTGGATATTATTCCATTGATGACTCTACTCAAATAGACACTTCCCAACTTTGTAAACTAATGATAACAGAACCTCAATATTATCTCACGTCTTTAGCATCTTGTAGTTCCAACGTTCACTCACTCAGGTAGCAACTCTGTACAAATGCTAAATCTATTAGGACAAAGGTTTGAGGGTGACAATAAGAGCAAGAACCAGTTACCAGCACCTGAATCCACACTAATTGTCAGTAAAATATTATGCCCAGCCTATGAAAACCACAGGAAGGAGACAGCAGCATCTACGACATACTCTTCTCAAAGGTAGAGAATAAAGGAGTAAGGAAAGACAACACCAGGAAGCAATCAAACCAACCCAGGACACTGGATTAGTTTTAGCCTCTCCAACAGATTAATTTCATGGGACAAAAAGGGGAAGCTGGAGGAATGAAAATATTCTAGATTAAAAGGAAAGAAGACCTGATAGAGAAATGCAATTAGTTAATTTTGTGTGGATCTGATTTGAACAAACCAACTGCAAACACAAAAACATACATAAATTGATTGGCATATATGACTGTGAATTTAATTATATCAAATAATTTTATTTTGTTGGATATGAATATATGTTGGTGACATAAAAACATGTCCCTTTTTCTAGTTATGTGGGTTAGGAAAAGACTATATAGAGCCCATTAGACAACTGTTTTCGTGTAAACAAAGTTTACTCATTAACTCAATAAACATTATACACTTATCAACCACACAGCAAACACAATTTGCCAGAAACAAAAGGCAGAGATGCTATTTGATAAGGAACTGACAGTATCAAACTACTAAGGAGATATCCCCTTTTACAGGTTAAGAAAACTGAGAATGAGATCAGGCAACATTCTAAGAACTGGGCAAGACTGCTGAGTGACAGAGGCAGAGCCAGAACTCTGGTTCTTAAGCTTTTGGTGTGGTCCTCTGTACCCAGACACCCCAAATTCAGCATCTCAAATTATTCCTTTTACCTATGTGTTCCACAATCATCATATTTCAAATACATTTGCCAACTCCATTGGGGTACTCCCCGAAAGGACTGCCAAGGCCAGAGCCCACTGTCCATGAATGTCTCATTGAACTGTCTCAATTCCATTGGACACACCTAATTTACTAGGTGTTAAATATCAGAACATCTGAAAATATTGTTTAGGAAACCTGGTGAGACCCTATAACCCTGCTTTATAAATGTTATTCTTGGATTCTATCCAAGTTGTACTCTCTAGATGATAAAAGTGAGGATTCACAGGTCTAAGCTCATGAAGGCTCCATCATCCATAACGTCTGCCTACATGAAAATCAGTGAGTCAATGGTGACAGCAAACATTATCAAGAGCTCTAGGTATGCACATGTAATGACACCAAAGGAGGATACTCTTAGGGGAGGAAGCCAAAGGCACAATGCTTCTGCACTTCTGATCACATAAAATAATATTTATCAAGATGAATTCCAGGAAATGGAAAAAACTATCAAGAATATATTTTTATATATTATACATATTTTATACTATCAAGGCAATATATTTTTCAGTGATGTTAGTGCATCTAATAGGCTGAATGAAAGCAAGCAAGCAAGAAAACATAACCAATCATTCTAGTTGCATAAAATTCTAGAACATGCTATCTAATATAAAGTAACCAAAGGAGATCAGTGGCTATCGGTGGACAGGGTGGGACAGGATGCAAGGAGGGAAGGAGGGATTACAAAGCATATAAGGAAACTTCTGGTGAGATGGGTCTGTTCACACTCTTCTGTAGACAGTTTCACAGATGCATACATGTGTTAAAATTCACTGAATTGTACATATTAAAAGTGTAGACTAGGGCTGGGAATGTGGCTTAGTGGTAGTGTTCACATAGCACACATGAAACCCATGAAACCCTGGGTTCCATTCCTCAGTACCACATAAACAGAAAAGGCCAGAAGTGGCGCTGTGGCTCAAGGGGTAGAGTGCTAGTCTTGAGCAAAAGCAGCTTAGGGACAGTGCCCAGACCCTGAGTTAAAGCCCCAGGACTGGCAAAATAATTCAAACCCAGGATGGGCAGCAACAAACAAACAAACATAGTTACTGCATGCCAAAACTACTTTAAAAATAAGATTCCACAAGACGATTTAGAAAGAAGGGAGGGAGGGAGAGAGGGAAGGTTACATGTGGGGAAATGACAGAGGGAGAAAAACAGAAGGAAATAACCAATAGTATCATATGATAGCTGGGTGCTGGTGGCTCAAGCCTATAATTCTAGCTAATCAGGAGACTGAAATCCAGAAATTCAAAAGTAGAAAAGACTCCAATAACTAGCATAAAGTCAAACTGGAAGCATAGCTCACATGGTAGAGTGTCAGGAGTGAATAAGCAAGCTGAGCAAGAACAAACCCCTGAGATGGGGTGGAGGCCTTTCAACTTAATATGAAACAGAAACTAATCTAATTTAAATATTCAATTAAATGATAAGAGCCACAAGAAAAGTGCTTGGCATAGCTAATTACCAGGAAAATACAAATTAGACTACAGTAAAGCTGGGCGCTGATGACTCATGAATATATAAAACTAGCTACAGCTGATATCTGATGACTGCAGTTCAAAAACAGCCGCAGTAGAAAAGTAGAAATTAGCCAGCAAATGCAGGGAATGGAAAGTGTAGCCTCACTGGTAGAACCAGCCTTGAGCAAAAAAGCCAGGCATGATGGAGAGATTGCCCATCAAGTGGTTGCCCACCACTTGAGCCATGCCTTCATCTTGGCTTTTTGATTATTTTGGAGAGGCCTTATGTTTGTGCATGTGTGCCAATACTGGGCTTGATCCTTGCTTTTGGGGGCGACAGAGACCCTTCACGAGCTGGGGATGTAACTCAGTAGAGAATGCTTGCCTAACATGCACAGTGCCCCAGGTTCAATCTACAATGCCACCAAAAAAATTACATATACATATATATACATGCAACCCTAAGTCGCAACTGCCACACACACACACACATACACACAATCAGCACATATATATGACCAAACCAAGTGCTAAATTAAAAGCTAAAATGTCAACTAGGAAAAGTTTATGATGCAAAATTAAAAGTAATTATGAACATTGTTTTAAATCAAACTTAATTATGCAAATGTGCATTCTGTAAACACAGGTTGAGCTGAGTCTTTCATAAAGCAATTTTCCCTTTACAGCACTGTGCTCCCTCATATCAAGTACAGATCCAACACATGTGTTTTAATTAGCTCCCTTTTTCACAGCTGTTTCTTTTGTTGCTGTTGTTTTTAAATGGGCCAGTCTTGGGGCTAGAACTCAGCACCTGGCACTGTCCCTCAGCATTTTTTTAAAAATCAAAGCTAACACTCTACATTTTGAACCACAGCTCACTTCCAGCTTTTTGGTGGTTAACTGGAGAAGAGAGTCTCATAGACTTTCCTGCCTAAGCTGGCTTTGAGAGCTCAACCTCCTGAGTAGTGAGGATTACAGGATGAGCCACCAGCAACTGGCTACTATTTTAGAACTAATGATTATGAAATCTGCCACCCACCAACTTAACAACTCTAACTTACACGGTATACATCCATCAATCAAAGGCCTCAAAGCATTGGCAAAGCATAGGACCTCAGACACCTGTGGGTCTAGAAAGACCTTGAGAGGAACCATGAGGCCACAGCTGTTTTCAATACTATGGATAAGAAATGGTGAGCTTCAGCAAGAAATCAAGGCAGAGGCACAGGACTGTCAACATACAGGGATAGCCAGTTTTGCTCCACAATCTCTTTGAAGAGATCAAGGTTAAGCAGCCCTTACTCAAAACACCTGGAACCAGCAGTGTTCTGGATCCCACGGGCTTTTTTCTTTCTTAAATTATTCTGCAGTAGTTGCACATTTATAGTTACTTTGGAGAAGGGGAAACACAAAATTCCCATATGTCCATGTACACTTTACGAGATCAGAGGCAATGTTACACAATAGTTTTAGTGTGCCTGTGTTTTGAAAATTCAACTGAAGTCGGCTGCAGGATTTTGGAGCATTTCAGATGTTTGGATGAGAGTTAATCTATAGTAAAACAATTATATTAAGCCGTGATACTTGGCCACAGTCTTTTAATATCCTGTGGGACAAAACAGGAAGTATGCATAAAGCATTTTGAATTTATACCAAAGTACAATAGCCGCCCGAGGGAAAGGCAACTAAGCTGAAAACTAAATGAGCTGCTGTTGTTTTTTTCACGGAGTACTATTTTATCATGAACTAATACTGACAAACTACACTTAGGGCTTGAATAATCGGTCATGTTTCCCACTGAACACCATGAGGCTATCATTATTTGTTGCCTATAATTTAAAAAAAGAAATCCCAGCTTCCGAATAAAAAAAAAAAGTGCTGAGAAACTTTAGACCTGCCACCGCGTACTTGAGTTTCCTTAATGCCTTAAGAATGCTTCTAGAAACCTCAGGCATACTACAATAATATCATTTTGTGCGACTGTCATTGGCTAGCTGGTGTTCCCCAGATGATCAGCGAACGTGTATTTTTCAAGTTTCTCTAACTTATTAGCGGGTAAACATAGACAGACGTTACCCATCCATAGAAGTCCTCGACTCAACAATGTTTACGGGTACAAAGGTCTCCTGAGACCCAAACCTTGCCGAATTGGCGGCGCTGGGTTACTGTTCCCCGGTGAGGCCGCGGGGATCGCGCACAGACGCTCCTGAGTCAGGTCAGAACCCCGGGCCCCGTTCCTTTCTCCCTCTCAGTACCTCTCGGGAACGTCTTAGCCGTGCCAGGCACCGAGTGCGGCAGCGAGCCTGGTGCTGGGGAACCGACTCCAGAGATGGCGTGTGTCACTAAGAGAACTCTAGTCCTAGAGTCCCGAGGCCGCCCGGCCCCTGCTTCGGGAGGAAACCGTTAACAGGACGGGGGCTCTCCGCCCGAAGACCGAGGAGGAGCGAGGGGAACTGATGGGGGGCTGGGGGGAGGAGGCGATGGGGGTGCCACAACTTTGGGGTCTCCTATGCTGAGGTGGCCAGGGTGACCCAGAGGGGACTCTCCTCAACCCCATGGCCGCCGCCCCCCAACTCCCACATCCCTCCCCCCACCCCCA
>NW_012267240.1:16793957-16797795 GCF_000151885.1 Dipodomys ordii
CGCCCACCCCCGAGCCCCACAACCATCCGGGTCCTCACCACCAACAGGTTCCTGTCCTCCACCAGCTGTCGTTTCCGCAGAATCTCTGATTTCAGGACGTCCATCCCGCCGTCCGGCCCGAAGCTCGAGTTTCCAGCTCCCCCAACCCAGACCACCCCGCCAGGTTCACCCCACAGCCGACTGGCAGCGGAGCCGCGCCGGCACCGGACAACAACAACCGACGCGCCCGCTTCCGGCGGAAATCGGGATCAGAGAGAGGAAGGAAGAGAGCGCCCCGGCCCGCTGTGGGTGGCGAAGCGGTTGCTCATCAGCGCCCTCTGACGGCGACCTCCGGAAAAGCTCCCGCAGTATCCCCTAGGACAGAGTTACAGTATAGAATTTGGGGCCAGGTGGTTGGGAAATGTGGCTTAGTGGTAGAGATCTTGCCTAGCATGCATGAAGCTGTGGGTTCCATTCCACAGTACTACATACACACAAAAAGCTGGAAGTGGAGCTGTGGCTCAAGGGGTAGAGTGCTAGCCTTGAGCAAAAAAAGCTCAAGGATAGTACCCAGGCCCAGAGTTCAAGCCCCACAACTGGCAAAAAAAAAAAAAAAAAGGATCAGAGCCACATCTTCTGAACAGCTGGTATGTTCCTTTTGATGTTGTTGGTCATGAGTCTTAAACTCAGGGCCTAGCCACTGTCCTTGAGCTCTTTATACTCAAGGCTAGCGTTCTACCACTTTGGGCCACAGCCCACCTCTGGTTTTCTGCTGGATAAATGGAGTCTCTCGGACGTTCCTGCCCAGTCTAGCTTTGGAACCACGATCCTCAGATCTCAGCCTCCTGAGTAGCTAGCATTACAGGCCTGAGCCACCAGTGACTGAATGTTCCATTTTTAAAAATTGTTTTTGTAACTACTAGTTAGGGCCAAAGCCTCAATGGGAAGTACCTCAAGTATGCTAATTAAAACAAGATTTTTTTAAAAATTATAATAGATAGATCTCCTTAGAGTTCCTAAAGTTTCTTGCTTATCAAGAGGATGAAATGTGCTAAGTGGAAAGTGAGGTAAATCTGAATGATAACAGGAACTTCTAAGTATAGAGCAAAAGGTCACTGTTCATTGCTATTACTTGTCCTGTGGAGTAAACCAATACTGAGATCATTTTGCTCATGCATTGGGCAATCAAGACTTTGGTACATTCATACATTCAGACATACATATCGTAAGAACCACTTGTAATTCATTTACTTTTTGCTTTTATGCCATGGAAGTGTTTCTTTAATTTTTTTGTCATAATTAAACCACATTTGACCTTAATTTTCCTTATTCTCAAAAGAAAAAAACTCAGGATACCAGTGGCTGAGATCTGAGGATCAAGATTCAAATCCAAGTGACTTTTTTTGTCAGTCTTGGGGCTTGAATTCTGGGCCTGAACGCTATCCCTCAGCTCTTAAGCTCAAGGCTAGCACTCTACCACTTGAGCCACAGCACCACTTCCAGTTTTCAGAGTGGTTTATTGGAGATAAGAGTCTCACAGACTTTCCTGCCCTGGCTGGCTTTGAACCGAGATACTTACATCTCATCCTCATGAGTAGCTTGGATTACAGGCATGAGCCACCGGCGCCCAAGAGACTCTTATCTCTAAATAACTGCAAAAACCTAGAAAAGGAAGCATGGCTCAAGTGGTACAACACTAGCCGTGAGTGAAAAAAGCCAAGTATTGGGCCCTGAGTTCAAGCCCCAGTACTGGAGCACACTGAGAAAAGACTCAGATAGTAAGCAAAATAGGTTGTTAAAAATAATAGAAAAGTATTCATTTCAGCTTCAGAAGTTTTGTGATGTGGATGTTGAGAGAGGAATATTTCATGTGACTTTTACCAAAAATAAATGAACATAGGAAGATGGTTCACCTTCTTACCTAAGATGCCCTGCTTGTCTTTAGATTTTGAAACAGTCAAGATATTTTACAAAGACAAGGTCTATGAGTTAAACATAAGAACATCCTTGCATGTTCTCTGCTTCCTGGGTCACTTACATTTCAAATTGTAACCAAATAATTGTTATTGCCATGCTTTTGTCTTAGGAATCAGAAATCATAGAAACCTGAATGTTGGCACAGCAACAGGAATGGAAGTTTACAGAGAAAAAGGGTTCACTACCATTCTTGGCACTGTGAACCCCCATATAAAGTCCTTTCAAATTTTAGATTTTCATGGCTTTCTGATGCTTATGCAAACACATGTATCACAATCTAAAGAAAGCCTGAGATCAAAGAATGATAGAGAATTTGTAGGTGTGAACTGAGAAGCAAGTCATACAACATAGAGGGGGAAAAGATGACCAAGAAACTAGAAAAGCTTTGAAAACAATGTATTAATTTGTTAAATACACACATTGCTTCATCATGACTGTTATTTAAAAAGTAAGATAATTAAATATAACCCGAAGGTCCTAAATAGGAGTTTAGTCAAACAAATCCTATTTCATACACATAATTAATACAGAACCTTGTAGAGACTTGTATTTCAAAAAAATATCCAATGACATGGAAATGCTCATGACGTAATGTTTACTTTTAGAAGTATCATAATGAAAAGAGAAAAAATTAAAAAGTAGCATAATGAAAGCACAAATATATGCTTCTATTGTATAATAAAAATGTAGAAATACTGAAAAATTATTAGAAGGAAGCATGCCAAAGTATCAAATTGTTATCTAGGCAGTAGGCCAACTGGTGAGTCTTACTGCTTTTATACCAGAATTTGGCACAAATTACATAATTGGGGGGAGGGAAATCCAGTTATCAGTCATTTGTTTTATTTAATTCTTACTCAAATTCTTTATAGGTTTTACCAGCAAATATATTTTAGAAAACGCACATGATAAATTTTAAATGAAATTTAAAATAAAAGAAGGCGAATGCTCCAACAGAAAGAATGTTGTTTAAAGCCTAAAAATCATTCATATTTCGATATCTCAGGTGAACTCTGAACTTCCTTAGGTGCTGTCGCCTAAACCAGATTCAAAAGTTAAATCTGTACCTATGAGGAGAATATCAGAAAGGTGTGGAAATCAAGAAATATAGCCTGAAAAAGTTGTATTATGCTAGATGGATATGGTTTAATAGTGTATGGGTGGCTACAATAGGCACAGAATTTTTTTTTAAAAGCAGTCATCTTCTTAAGAAGAAGTAGAATAAATCAATATGCGATCAATGAGATTATTCCTTCACAGGAGTAATGTATTCTCAAACATTAGTTGTCATTCCTGGAGTCTGGAGGAAACTACCAAATTTAATCAGGATGACCTGAATTTGTTTTGTTGCTCTCCTAAAGGATAAAATATAACTTTTTTAAAGAAGAAAAGAATCGGTATAATCTAATACCGGGGCTCTCAGGCTGCAGGGTGTCTCAGAGGAACCTGGAGACCATTTGAATCATAGACTGTTGGTCTCTCTCCCCAGAATTTCTCATTGTGTGGGTTGGGGGTCTGGATCAAGAAATGGGCCTTTTGAACAAATTTCCAAATGGACCAATGCCGTTCATGTAGAGATCACACAGTGGGTCTGTTATTTTGTAAGCTCTTGCGACATAGGAGACAGTGTATGAGAAATTCAGTCTAGCCCATAACAAGTGCCGGTGGCTCACGCCTGTAATCCTAGCTACTCAGGAGGCTGAGATCTGAGGATCGCAGTCTGTTTTTTTTTTTTTTGGTCCAGTTGTGGGGCCTGAACTCTGGGCCTGCTCTGGGCCTGGCCACTGTCCCTCAGCTCTTCAGCTCAAGGTGAGCGCTCTACCACTTGAGCCACAGCGCCACTTCCGGCTTTTTTCTTTTTGCTTATGTGGTGCTGAGGAAT
>NW_012267240.1:16797845-16801919 GCF_000151885.1 Dipodomys ordii
CGGCTTTTTTCTTTTTGCTTATGTGGTGCTGAGGAATCAAACCCAGGGCCTCATGCATGCAAGGCAAGCGCTCTACCACTGAGCCACCTTCCCAGCCCGAGGATCACAGTCTGAAGCCAGCTCAAACAGACAAATCCAGGAGATTCTTATCTCCCACTAACCAGCAAGAAGCTAGAACTGGAAGCATGGATCTAGTGGTGCCAGATGTGAGCAAAAGAAGCCAAGCAAGAGTGAGAGTCCCTGAGCTGACACCCCAGTATTGGCCTGAGAAAGGAAGGGAGGGAGGAAAGGCAATCGGTGTAGAGTCTTAAGAGACTGAGTGACACAAGAAGCCTGACACCAGAAACTCCAGTGTTCAAAGGTACAAGAAGCTCAAAAAGAGCTCATGGACATGCTTAGAAGATAATGTCTAACCAGCTATCTGGGCAGCCTTTAGGCCAGTCAAGTTGACACCTACAATTAATCCTCACAGTAAGACTATATATAACACAAAAACTGACCAACGCTGTACATCAAAGCTTGACCTAACATTTTGGTGATGGACTCAACTTTTAAAATAACTGTTTAAAAAAATTCCTTTAAAGTGGGCACTGTAATCCTAGCTACTCAGAAGGCTGAGATCTGAGTACTGTGGTTCAAAGCCAGCCCAGGCAGAAAAGTTCATGGGACTCTTATCTCTAATTAACCACCAGAAAACTGGAAGTAGATCTGTGGCTCAAAGTAGTAGAGCAGTACCCTTGAGCAAAAAAGCTCAGGAACAGCATAGGCCTTGAGTTCAAGCCCCATGACTAAAAGAAATAAATAAATATTTAATGTGTTAATAATGAAGATCAGGGTTTCTCAATGTGGGAGGGAAGTCTCTGGCTTCTACTCAATAGGTCAGTAGTAGCCTTCCCAACTTACAACAACCGCAACCTAGACCCTGAGGAGCAAAGTCTCTTTTGAGTAGAAGATCATCAATACAGATTAAATTGGAAGTGTGTTGTCTGTAACCATTACTTAGCAAATAGAGCAAAAAGGGAAGACAGAGACTTCCAGTATTTGATAACTATTATCTGGTAATATTCTCTCACATCATTGACCAATAAGTAGAGTTCTGACATGTATCTTTCATCTTTTTACTTTCATCTTACTTGTTAAAACTATCGGCCAGAATTTATGTCAGAGCTGGGATTGTTTGTCAATTATAACCATACTCGGGCTCCGCACACAAGACTTCTTTCTGCAGCAATCAATGGAAGCATTCTGAGCCCATCAATTGGATATATGGAATTTATCATCAAGAGTATTGTATAGTTTATTGTTATTTATCACTTGCACAATCCACATTTATATTGGTAACATGTTATATGTATTTGTATTTTTTTTTTGTCAGTCGTGGGGCTTGAACTCTGAGCCTGGGCGCTGTCCCTCAGCTCTTCAGCTCAAGGCGAGCGCTCTACCACTTGAGCTACAGCGCCACTTCCAGTTTTCTGGTGGTTTATTGGAGATAGGAGTGTCACAGTCTCTCCTGCCTGGGCTGGCTTTGAACCGTGATCCTCACATCTCAGCCTCCTGAGTAGCTAGGATTACAGGCGTGAGCCACCAGCGCCCAGCGGTTATATGTATTTGTGTATATGCCCAGCAGAGCACTGGGCAATATCCACCTCCCTTATAAATATGAGATGACAACTAGAACAATGTTAAGAGCTGAGCTGACCAGGCACCAATGGCTCACACCTGTCATCCTAGCTACTCAGGAGGATCAAGGTTTAAAGCCAGCCCAAGTCCATGAGACTCTTTTCTCCAATTAACCACCAACAAGCTGGAAGTGGGGCTGTGGCTCAAGTGGTAGGGAACTAGCTTTGAGTAGAAGAATCTAGGGACAATGCCTAGGCCCTGAGTTCAAGGCCCAGGCTCAGCACAAAACAAAACAAGAAAACAGTTTTGCTAAAGCAAAGAAAGCAGTCGTGTCAAGAAAGCAGAGTAAGAGATCTGTAAGAAGAAACAAACCTGGAGGCATGGCTCAAATGGTAGAGTGCTATCTACACAAGCAAGCCCAGCAATCACAAAGCCCTGAGTTGAAAGCTTAGTAGTGGCAAAACAAGTAAATAAAAGTAAAAAAAAAGTAAATAAAAATGCATCAATGAACTTTGCATGCACTGGTCTACCGTGAATTTTGAATTAATCTTGTATTCAAGATTAATTTGTATTCAAGATTAACTTTGAATTAATCTTGTGTGACATTAGTTATTTGGAAAATACTTCACTGATTTATGCAGATCTCATAAATATTTTCTTATATATTAATTATAAATATTTATATTATATACCATAATATATAACATGCATAGGTATATTTCTATTTTATGTAAATATTATTTGTAAACAATTTATTATCTAATATTTTCAGATTCACATTCATTAATATGGTCTCTGATCAGAAAAAGCCTATTAATGATGGAGAGTTCATGGTGGTAAATAGCGTTTGCAAAACAACCTTTTTCTTTCTATAAACTGAAGCTTCACATTTTATCAGTAATAACAAATATTGTCAGGTATTTTAAGTGTTGGGCTTGCTTTCTTCTTTTGCAAGAACACTTGAGCCCAACAGCTAAGTCTGCAGTGCTATTGTTTGTCTATTGGTCTTTCCAGTGAAAGTACTCCATGTAAAAAGCTTGTTCAGCCTGCAATTCAATCAATATCTCACTGCTTTTCCTAAAGCCAACCCTCACGTTTTTTTATGCAGCAAGTCCCTTACATGTCCTTCCTGCTCATCACCCAGAATACTAGAAAGATGTTTACTCAAGTGTTAGTTAGTTAGTTAGTAGTTAGTAAAAAATCAATTCATTTGACTATTCTATTAGGCATGATTTTAAGTGAAGCTGGATTTATTTTCCTGTGAGTGCATGGCAGTGGAGACAGTGACCCTTGGTAGAGTTGGGTGCCATAGTTTGGTTCATGTTAATGCCAGCACTGAACTTGATGTTTCTGTGCTACCTTCTGTGCTAATGTCAGCAAAGAATGTCCAAGTGTTATTGTTAAAATAGCTTCGACTTTACCAATCCCCTATGTGGACCATACTGAGAACTGCTAGTCTGACTACAATTGCTGATCCAGACTACAAAAATATAATAATAAATTGGAAAGCTCTCCAATGCATTTTCTGAAATTATTGTAAACACTGAAACCTGATATAGGACTAAAAAAACAATATATATTCTGATTGCACTTATGGGTATGGATTAAAAGTTGTACCTAAAATGTTAGCAAAAAACACCTAACAGTGTATCAAACAATATACTAAGACTACATAGGGTTTATTCCTATGAAATCTATCTAAATAATTAATTAAATTAAAGAAACAACAAATGATTACATATATTTTTAAACACTGTGACAGAAATTAATATATTAAATGGCCATTTCTAATAAAAATGAATAAAACAAATAAAAGGGCAATTATTACATATCATAGAATGTTTAACAATATGTTATCCATTTTCAACAGACCCATTGTAAAAGGTGAAATATTTAAATGATAAGGTGTGGAACATCATTATCACCATAGTAACTCAACCTTGTTGATGCTGTATGAAAGAAATAAGAAAAAATAAAGGCCAAGCACTAGTGACTCATGCTTGTAATCCTAGCTACTCAATAGACTAAGATCTAAAGATAGCAGTTCAAAGCCAGCCTGGGAAGAAAAGTCTATGAGGCTGTATCTCCAATTAATGAGCAAAAAAAAATACTGGACTGGAGGTATAGCTCAAGTGATAATGCACCAGATATGTGCAGAAAAAGCTGAGCAAGTGCAAAGTCTTGAGTTCAGGGAGAAAGAAAAAAAGAAACTGGGCTCCAGTGGCTCACACTTGTAATCCTAACTACTCAAGAAGCTGAGATCTGAAGATCGTGATTAGAAGCCAGCAAGGGCAGAAAAGTCCCCATGAGATTCTTATCTCCAATTAACCACACAGAAACTAAAAATCAGAAGTGGAACAGTGGCTCAAGTAGTAAAACACTAGTCTTGATCACAAGGAGTTTCAGGGACAGGGCCCAAGCCCTGAGTTCAAACCCATAACCAACAAAAAAAAA
>NW_012267240.1:16802959-16823464 GCF_000151885.1 Dipodomys ordii
AGGGGAGGATTGGGGGGGGAGGCTGGGAAGGGATGTGAAGGTAAACAAAGGAGGAGGCTGCAATGCTTGATAAGAAATGTACGCATTATCCTGCACATGTAATTGTAACCCCTCTGTACAGTATGTTCACAAAAAAAATAAATAAAATAAAATGAAAAAAGAAAGAAAGAAAGAACAGAGAAAGCGAACATTGGAAATGGGAAGTAAAATTATTGCACTCTGTTGATAATATAATTTACACAAAAAATCCTATACCACTGAATTTCTAAATATCCAGAATTAACAAATAACTGTGGTAATATAGCTATTTCAAGATAAGCTTAAAATTAATGTTTTCTATATGTGCAATGATGAGATGGATATAGAAATAGGAAAAAGTTTCATTCAAAAGCTAGAACATCTTAGAAATAAATTGAGCAAAAAAACATTTAGCTTATACAGTGAAAGATTTATAAGAAGCCATTGAAGGATATAAAGTTGACCCAGAAAGAGAGATAGTAAAATATGTTTTTGGTTATGGAAGCAAAAATCATATAAAATCAATTTTCCCCAAAGTAATAAATAAGGACCATGTTTCACTTTGAATTTTATAGAACAAGATTTTTAATAGAAGATAATCTTTAAAATCCTACAGAAGTACAAATTTCCAAAAAAAGAGTCCTAGAAATTATGAAAAAATCACAGTGAATGTGAAGTAGCCTAGGATTACTTACTGTTCAAACTGCAATCCTTCCATAATCAAGTAAAAAGAAAAAAGGAGATGAAGGATATCAGACAGAAGACGTGAGATGAATTTTTTCAGACATTATGTAACAATCACCAAAATCCAGAGATCCCTGAGAGAGGAGAAATGAATGGAAGGAGCCCTTGTCCTGGATTACTACCTAGAGACAATTCCCAGGACACAGTACGAGTAGAAACAACCCAAATGCAGACCAGTTGTCTCCATGAGCTGAGAAAAATAGAGATTGTAGTTTGAGGAGTTTTCAGAAGCAACGTTTGTGGGACAGAGTGCTAGAAAGACAGTGTTGTGCAGGTGAAATCTCCAGATGTCTTGAAAAGCAAACAACAACAACAAATGGTTTCTCTTTAAATCACTGGCTGAGAGTCCTGATCTGCATGTGTGTGTGAAACTCCCAGGAGTGGGTAAATAGCTTCCATACTATCACAACAAACCAAACAGCTCACTCAGTGATGGATGGACACTAGATACCCGATAGAGTCCTCAGAAGGAAATTGCTACATTTCCCTTAAAAGAAAGGCTTGGTCATTCACCCTAGCAAAGCTTAAAGAAAAGTAAGCTTCAAAAGGATCAAACATTACAAGTGACTTAACTTCATGGTAGACCAAAAGCCGATAATTCCATAGCAATACAATAGTACCCAGCACTCAACACTGTAAAAATGTACTATGTTCCTGAGATCCAAACACTATTAGATACACAAGAAAATAATTATGAGGAGAAAAATTGATGAATAGGAATCAACTTTAAGATGGAAGAGAGGAGGAAATAGGAAAGGCTCTGAAACAGCTGTTACAACTGTGTTGCAGATGCTTAAGAATACAGAGGATGCATACTATTAAACATATCTGCTTAATTATGAATAAAATGGACATAATGAAGAAACGCCCAGAAATACTTACATACTTCTTATGTCAGCTAAATTCTCATGCTCAGTCCCAGGAAGTCAGAGGTCAAGATTTCTTTCAGGAAGAAAAGGACATGGTCTCTGAAGAGAAAGATTCTGTCCAGCCTAGCAATTTTTCTGCCTATTGACTAATAACCCCATGTGTTCTATAAAAGCCCTCGAAGATGGAGACTTGAGACAGAGGGCCTTGAACAAACCTGTTTCCCTCCTCCAAAACCAAAACAAAAAGCTGCCTCAAAGTCATTGTTTAAATAAGAGCAAAGAATGACTACAAACTTCCTATCAGAAACTATGCAAGCCAACAGATGAAAGAGTAACATTATTAAAGTACTGAAGAAAAAAGTAATCATAGAATTGTATTCTCTACACAATATCAAAACAAAGATTAACCAACTGTTTTTTCCTCATACAAAGATTAGGAGAATTCATCACCACTAAACCTGCCCTACAAAAGTTTTAAGAAATTTCTCTGAACAGAAGAAAAATTATGAAAATGCTAAAAATGCTAAACATGCAAGTAAAAGAAAAGTGGTTTGTATTTTTAATTGTTTTAAAGGAAAGAGATTAAATCCACAACTATACTAAATGTAAACTGATAGCCAGGCCTCATTGCACACACCTGTAATCCCAACACTCGGAAAAGTGAGACAGGAAAACTTGAAGCCTCAGGTTTGAGGCCAGCTGGAGTACGTAGGGAAACTGTGCCTCAAAAATAAATAGCCAGGTGCCGATGGCTCACGCCTGTAATCCTAGCTACTTAGGAGACTGAGATCTGAGGATCAAGGTTCAAAGCCAGCCTGGGCAGGAAAGTCCACGAGACTCTTATCTTCAATTAACCACCAGATAACCAGAAGTGGTGCTGTGGCTCAAGTGGTAGAGTGCTTGCCTTGAGCTGAAGAGCTCAGGGACAGCACCCAGGCCCAGAGTTCAAGCCCCATGACCAACCAAAAAAATCAAATTAAAATTAAAATAAATAAAATTGCCTAATTATTGCAATTGAATGTCCCTTTAATATGTTCTGAGTGTTTTCCCAATGCCTTTGATTTTTTGTTCTAATTCCTCTGTTTTATCCTGAACTCCTGATACACTGTTTTCTACTTTACTTATTCTATTGCTTATGCTTCCAACTGTGCTTTGCAATAGGGAGATAGAGCCTTTTGTGTTTCCTATGTCTTTGTTGATATCAATTCTCAGGGTCTTTCAATGAGGTGTGTAGTGTTTCTATCTTCTCCATGCCTTCTTGTTCATTTCCTCCTTATATTCTTCTATTTGTTTTTTGATCTGGCCTTTTAATCATCAGCCAGTTCTCTCATCATTATTTTAATGGTTCTTTTTTTCTCCATCTCTTCTTCACTCTCACTAGAGTCCTTCCCTGGATTGTTGTTAGCTTTTGAGAATTATTACAGTTGGAAGGCAGAATTTACTAGATGACATTCATAAAAGGAAAGCCAACTATTTGCAGTATACAACAAATTTTACTGAAAGTATAAAGAAACCAATGAGTTTCAACAAATAAGGACTGACATGGGCTGGGAAGGTGGCTCAGTGGTAGAGCGCTTGCCTTGCATGCATAAGGCCCTGGGTTCGATTCCTCAGCACCACATAAGCAGAAAAAAAAGCCGGAAGTGGCGCTGTGGCTCAAGTGGTAGAGCGCTAGCCTTGAGCTGAAGAGCTGAGGGACAGCGCCCAGGCCCAGAGCTCAGGACCCACGACCGGACTCAAAAAAAATAAATAATGATTGACAGGAATACATTTATCCAGTCATTGATAGAATTGGAGAATGACTGTATTAAAACCAAAGTAAACATCTGAATAAGGAATGTTAATTAGGAAGAAAGATGTTACAATGATAAAAGATGACAGTATATTAAGAGGATATATTAACCATAATGTCTAATGTATGCATTCCTGAACTCATTCTAATTGGAAGGAGAAGTAAACCATTGCAGTTATGGGTGGAGATTTCTTCAGCAACTGACAGAAAAATCAGTTAGATTATAGGAGTTTTAACATTGTCAATTGACATGACTGTGGGCTGGGAAGGTGGCTCAGTGGTAGAGCGCTTGCCTTGCATGCCTGAGGCCCTGGGTTCGATTCCTCAGCACCACATAAGCAAAAAGAAAAAAAAAGCCAGAAGTGGCCCTGTGGCTTAGGAGGTAGAGCGCTAGCCTTGAGCTGAAGAGCTGAGGGACAGCGCCCAGGCCCATAGCTCAGGCCCCATGACTAGACCAAAAAAAAAAAAATTAACATGACTGTGAATGATTTTTATAAAACATATCTTTGTCTTTTTCCTGATTTTAGTGGGAAAGCATCTAGTTCCTCCCCAGTATGATATTAGATGTAGGGGTTATTTTTTAGATATTCTCTATCAAGTTGGGAAAGTTAGCCTCTATTCCCAATCTGTTAAGAGATTGTGTTTTTGAGACAGTCACACTAGTCTGCTAGGTTTGTGATTTTCCTACCTCAGACTCCTGAGGGCTAGAATTGCAGGCATATGCCACCATGCCTGACCAGAGGGTTATGTATTTTTTTCATTTGTTTGCTTTAAATCAAATGGCTGTTGGATTTTGTCAAAGTATTTCTCATTTATTGATATGATTATATAACATTTTTCCCTTAATCTGTTGATAAGATGAATTAAATTAATTGATTTTTCAAATGTTGAATCAGCCTTGCCTACCTGAAATAATTTTCTCATGGTGATAGTCTCAGGGGAAATATATGACAAATTCTTATTGCAATTATAAAACAATCTGAAATAACTTTGGCACAAGTTGATACTTTTAATCAACTCAGTCCACAGCCCAAAGTAATCGAGTATCTTTTTCTCATCTATAAACATTCATTAGTTGTTCTAATCCAAAAATATCACTTATGATTGTTTTATCTACCAAACTATGCTCTAAATTATGCTGGCTTATTCCAAAAGTCATATGCATCCTTAAGGATGAAGATTTTCCAATAGTGAATATAACCCCACTAGCTGGATACATTTTTTTAACATAATTCAAAAGTAGACGATGCCAGTGGTTTTGAACGATACAACATTCAAAAGCAATACAATGGTGTGTACATACAAAGATGTTAGCATCCGCAGCAACATCTGTGGGTGAAAAAAAGAAAACCTCATTAACTGGGGGGGTCTAACTTCCCCTTTGCATGACAAAAAATATGTTTACCTCAGAGTCACACATCACGTAACACATATAGTTAACGGTGTGAAAGGAAAGGGAGGAGAGGAGGTAAAGAAGAATCTAAAATGTCATAAATGCAGGAATAGACAATGTCAATTGATGTTTTAATGTTCCTGTTGGAAATAACTATTTTAGTTCTTCCCGGGAAATGTTATAACGATGGAATAAATGAGGCGCTAGTTTTATAGCTTCACTGCCCAGCAGTTGTGTTTTGTTTTTATTGTATCAGAGTTGAATGGGTCTTTACAGCTTTGCTTTCCCTCCTGCCACACTTCATGTCAACAGATGAAGGTGGGCTGTATTTAGGAGAATCTCAGCATAATTCACATCCCAAGGAAACTTCAGTGTGACAGAAAAAGTCATGACAATAAATATAATGTTAACCATGGTTTGTTTGCAAATGCCAAAAGAGTGGATGAATTTTACAACTCACAACAAAATCCTTGAAAAATCTTTGTTTCTTCTTACAGATATCAGTGAACCCAGAGGAAACATCTACTCTTTTCCTCTTCTTCTTCCTCCACCATCTTGTTCTCTAATCTTCTCTCCCACAGGCCTCCTTACACACACACACACACACACACACACACACACACACACACACACACACCATTGTGTTCCACTTTCCACCCTGTTTCTCTCATCTTCTGAATCCAGCCCTTTCTCTTGAGAGTTTATTTTGCTGTCTTCTCTTGATCAAGCAGACTGGCCTGGGCTTTGTTAATTACTATCCTCCTTCATTAACCTGGTCCTATAAAGTACACAGCACAAATGACAACAGGATGCTCTTTGTTTTTTTTTTCTTTTTTTTTTAAGGCAACAAGAAGCTATGAATCTATACATATTGTCATACCAACATCTTGCACATAGAATTACATTTTGCTCGATGATAATAGACAGATAGATAACTTCATTTATTTATACAGATGGAGTATCAAAACACACCATAGCTGGCTATAGGCTGCAGAGGGACAGATTGGGGAACCACATAGGCTGTGAAGATAGGGCCGCAGCCCCACAGGAGTCTGGGTAAATTGGTATTGACTGGATTGCCTTGGAAACTCGATCACCCTCTCATCTCTGAAGCCAACTCACTCCTGGCATCCCTTTTACTTTACCTGATATCTCAGCACGATTCCTTCAGGCCTAGAAGAGCATTTACAACCTTGGAAATTGCCAAGGGCCTGGCAGTGAGAACCAACTATGTTTTCGTATTCTTCACTGCCCTCACCCCCACCCCCCTGCCCCCTGGAAACCTCCACATTTCTAGGTTTCCCAGTCCCAGGTGAAGTTCTGGGAATTGAAGAAAGGGAAGCTGCAGAGGCAAACGTTCCTGTTAGGATAAGGTTACCATACAGTTACATTTAAGTGACATATTTTTAAAATCCTAAATAAGTTCTTGTTGTATGTGTGTCTTAAATATTGTATGAGGCATATTTACACAAAAAATTAAACATTCATTCAGTTTGTGAGATCCAAATTTAATTCATTTTTATGATTGTTGTTTTGTTATTATTACTGTCTTTAAGTAGTTTACAAATGGTGTTGTTTTTTTTTTTTGGCCAGTCCTGGGGCTTGAACTCAGGGCCTGGACATTGTCCCTGAGCTGCTTTTTTTTTTCCCTTAAGGCTCGTACTCTACCTCTTGAGCCACAGCACCACTTCTGGCCTTTTCTGTTTATGTGGTACTGAGGAATGGAACCCAGGGTTTCATGCATGCTAGGTGAGCACTCTACCACTGAGCCACCTTCCCAGCCCTACAAATGGTGTTTCAGTTTAACATATCACTTAGTGAGTGCAATGCATCTTGATCAATGTCACCCTTTTCTTCATTTTCCTTTCTCTCTCTCAACCCCACCCATTCCTACTTTGTTTTTAATTATTCTACTTTGTAAATATTATCATTAAGCATTTTACTAATGGGGTTTTAATTCAACATGTCAGTGTGTGAGTACAATGCATTTTGATCAATGCCACCCTTTCCATCATTTTCTTCCATCTCTCCCAACCCCACCCCATTCCCTCCATTGACCTGGCTCCATTGTAAAATTCAAACTTTAACTGGATGTTCCTGTTTGAATCCCCACCACCACCAGTACCGTCACCACTACTACCAGATCTGATCTAATAGCCCTAGTGGGAGGAATACCAATCATGAATGAATACCTTTATCTTTCAAATGGCTATTTTAGCTGGGTTCTAGCACCTCATGCCTAGCTACTAATGCTAGCTACTCAGATCTGAGGATCGCAGTTCGAAGCTACCCTGGGCAAGAAAGTCTGTGCAGCTCTCATCTCCACTCAAGTACCAAAAAAGAAAAAGGAAAAAGGAAAAAAAAAAAAGGCCATGTAGAGCTGTGGCTCAAGTGGTAGCATGCTAGCTAGCCTTGAGCCAAAAAGAGCTCAGGGACAGTGCCCAGGCCTCCAGTTCAAGCCCTAGGAATGGTACAAAATAAACAAGTTATTTTAGGTATATGGTGACAGAGTTGTCTACCACCCCACCCCTCAAAATACTTAAAACACCAGGATGTCAACAAATAACAACAAAGCCCCAGTGAATGAGAGCATCGGGCAGAGGTAATCTGGGCCACTGAGATACCTAAGGAACTAAAAATGTTTTATTGATGTAGTATAAACAGGTCAAGTCCGCTCCTTCATAAAGGGTAAAAGTATATCTAAGTGAATACTTAGATAAGTGAATACTTATATCTGAGTATATGCAGTAGAAATCAAACCGGTAAAAATTCTAGGAGTGTGTAAATGTATCCATCTAGGTAATTAATGACCAATCATGAAAATAGAAAGGTTTCATACATACATCCAATTCATTCAACTTTCCTGATTTTGCCAACCAAATTACTCTATCGGACATAGATCTTACTGGCCTTGAGTGAAAAAGCTCAAGGACAATGCCCAGGCCGTGAATTTAAGCCCCAGTAACAACACACACACACACACACACACACACACACACACACAATTCTAGACCTCTTTCTCTAGTCTATCTCCAGTATACTGACTCTAAATGTTCTAAAGTCTTTTCTGAGGAGCCTGTTCCAGTTAGACACATCTTAATACCTGACCTTTTTTATTTTTAGTTTAATTTTATTGTCAAGGTGTTATACAGAGGGGTTACAGTACATAAGTAAGGTAGTGAGTACATTTCTTGTCGACCTTGTTACCCCCTTCCTTGCTTTTCTCCCACTTTCCCTCCTCCCTACCCCCCCCACCAAGTTGTACAGTTCATTTCCAACATATTATCTTGTGAGTATTGCTGTTGCATTGGTTCCCTCTTTATCCTTTGTCTGTTTTGTTCCCTTTCCCCTGACCTTTTTTTCCTTTAAAAAAAAAACCACACAACTGATGTCAATTTAAATCAAATCTTGCTCCATTTCTCCTACAATCATTCCCTGTTACTAGAATAGTGTGGGGATATTTGGGGGAGTACGAGTCAGGTTCCCTAGGTTCTCCGAGTGCATATTTGGAAGCAAGGGGAGGTGCTCAGAGGGGAGAGGCTGATGGAGCAGGCCACTCCAATAGATTCTGAGGAAAGGCTCAGGCAGGAACAAGTAAAATATTGTCCTGCTTATTTCTTCTTTGAAGAACTCCTAAAATGATCTCGTATCTTCAATTCTTTCTTTCTTTTTTTTTTTTTTTGGCTTTCTTGCTCAAACTGGTGCTTCTCCACTCGAGCCACAGCTCCATTTCCAGCTTTTTGTGGTTAATTGGAGATTAGAGTATCATGGACTTACCTGCCTGGGCTGGCTTCAAAATACTGATCCTCAGATCTCAGCCTCCTGAGTAGCTAAGATTTTTAAAGGTCTGGGAGGAGCTAGGAAAATTCTTCTCTTTTCAAAGGCATGTAGTTCTCCTGAAATATCACTTCAGAGTGAAAAACAAGTTCATTTATCATGAGGGGAAATAAACTATTCTTACCTGAGAGATCTCACAGACAGCTTCCCCTAGACTGCATTCTATTGGCTTCTAGGGTTCCAGAAACGAGTCATGTCAAAGACAGTAGCCCTCTCCCATCCCATCTTTTTCTTCTTTTACTGGTGCGGGGTTTCAAATCAAGGACCTCGTACATGCCAGGCAAGGGCTATACCACTGAACCAAACCCTCTCCTCATTTTGCTGGCTTGCTAAGCTCTGTAGACCCATTGAAGAGAAGGGCTATCTTTCAGCTATCTGTATTTTCTATGAGGCCCATATTAAGAACAAACATAGCAAAAGGGTAAAGTGAATTCATGAGTTAAAAAAAGCTCCAAATTGTTTACATTGAAATTATAAGAGTCCTAATCTCAAAAATAAACCAAAAGCGGACCACATAGAGACCAGCTTGCCTTGCTGTACAAAGTCAGTGAAGAGTATAAAAGACCTCTGCTTTTGCCAGCATTAAATTAGCCATAAGGAAATGAGAGTCTTGTCAGCACATTACACACATGGGAGAAATAACAAAATGAAATCATATTGACACAATTCATAGGCTTCACTTTTCTGTAGAATTGTTCCTTTCCTTTATCCTAAACCCTCTTTGACACATTAACCAAAGATTGGAAACTGAAAATATGAGACACATGAAAGCTTATTTGATTATCTTGTCCCAATTTTAGGCCAGGTATACAATTATGCATTCCCTGTAGAAATATTTTCTAGAACTTTGTCTAATCTATTTCCAGTAGACTGACATTAAAACATGTTGTTTTTTTTTTTCTGAAAAGCTTATTCTGGTTAGGCAAAATTTAAATACCTGACAATTTTTCTGAAACTTGTATAAATTTTTCCCCATTTTTCCTAGTTAGATACTCTTCCCATCAGTATCTTATAGATGGGTTTTCATATTCCTTTTTAGGTGTAATTTAACCAAGCTTCACACATTAACTGGAGTAGACAGTATATGGTATAAATTACAGGAAACAGCGATGTGTGAAGACATCCCATGGTGAATAAATTAAAGCATTAATTTCAGACATATCAAACTAACACTTCTTAAATTTGTGGCTCCTGTAATTTTCAGGCTTCTTTCTGAAGACTTTGGGATGAGGGAATTAAATGTAAGAGATGAGTTTCAAACTTCTACCTTTATTCCATAAGTTGGAGATCAGCTATTTGCATAAATATTTAAAAGGATAATTGTGTGTGTGTGTGTGTGTGTGTGTGTGTGTGTGTGTGCTGTTACTAGGGCTTGAATTCAGGGCCTGGACACTATCCCTGAGTTTTTTGTTTTTTTGTTTTTTTTGTCAGTCCTGGGGCTTGAACTCTGGGCCTGGGCGCTGTCCCTCAGCTCTTCAGCTCAAGGCTAGCACTCTACCACTTGAGCCACAGCACCACTTCCACTTTTCTGAGTGGTTTATTAGAGATGAGTCCTACGGTCTTTCCTGCCTGGGCTGGCTTTGAACAGCGATCCTCAGATCTCAGCCTCCTGAGTAGCTAGGATTATAAGCATGAGCCACCGGTGCCCGGCCTATCCCTGAGCTTTTTACTCAAGGCTAGCACTCTATCACTTGAACCCACAACTCCACTTCTGGATTTTTTTGGTGGTTAATCAGAGATAAGTCTCATGGATTTTAGTTCTCAGGTTGGCTTTGGACAAAAATCCTCAGATCTCAGGTTCCTGAGTAGCTAGGATTACAGGCCTGAGCCTGGTCTAGTTTAAAAGGATATTTTTCTTTAGATAATTTAATTATAGAGGCCCTGCACAGATGTAGGATGTTAGTACTCAGACAGATGAAAAAGAATGAATTTAGTAACGCCTCAGATAGAATTGCCTAGCAGTTACTAGAGAATAAAGATGCCAACTGAGAATGGGTTTATGTGCAAACAGATATACATTTACACACTGAATTGACTGAAGAACCCAACACACTAGTTATAATATGGAGAACTTTTAAAAGGGAGAAATTCACTCATATTTAACCAAAATCTCTGTATGCAAAGGCTCTCCCAGCATCCTGGGATTTCTGACTTTCATAGTCAGCACTGAAGAATAAACACGGAATTGGTCCTGGGAAACCTACATCTTTCGCATATACCTGGAAAATACACACACACACACACACACACACACACACACACACACACATGTACACACAAGCACACACAAAGCACATACACTTTTAAGAAATAAAACCCAAGTCTGTTTCCAACATCGTTTTTCTCCATAGTATTTATCTCTGATCCTACACTTTTACTTATTTATTCTCTCTCTTCCAGCTCACCTACCTACAATGTAAGATTCAAAAGAACAGAAATGTAGTCTTACATACTTTTGTGTCCCCAAGGCCTATATCCTTCCATGGACCATGGTAGCTAGTCAATAGCTATTAAAGGAGTTCATTGATTCATTTGGCATGTATTTATAGAATCAAACATAATCTTTGCAACCAGGTGCTTGGACTTGTGCTGTTCTGAGTAAAGCAGGAACAGAGTTCAACCTGGACCTGCTCTCTTGGCATAGAAATGTGGCAAACCTGGCCTGAAAACTTTGATGCTCTTTTGGCTTTTTTCCCTGGCAGAAGAGCAGGAAGAGCACATACTTGACCATATTTGCTGCATTGAGGAGCACAGCCACACCCTCATTCAGCTGGAGCACTAGTTTTCAAGTCACTGTGGTAGTTCCAGCCAGGGCCAGGAGGTGGCTAATAGACCTGATGTGGCATCTGGCCTCACTATCAAGCCCCGAGGCCTGGAGATGTTGCACTATGTTCAGATCTGTCTTCAATCAGATGAGGAGGAGGACCTGCCCTCACATCCCAGTGTGTAGCTTGACACCTGCACCTGTGTTTGGCTGCCAGGATGAGGGATCCCAACTCTGGTGACATTTTCTTGAGATTCATTTTGTCATCAAACCTGACCTTGCCTGGGAAGTTGGGAAAGACAGGAAAGATACCATTGCAGATTGAGATTTGTGGCCATGTTGTTGCCCGCTGGCCTTCTAGGTATATATCTGAGGGAAGTCTTCTAAATGAAAATGTTCTACCGGCAAACCATTAAATCCATAAAACAAGCTCTGTAATCTGAATAAAAAAGAATCAAACAAATATGTTGCATATGCTCTCTTCTAAAAGAAAAAAAAAGACCAAAAAATTGTAGTATTTCTCCACAGGAAGTTCTTTTAAACTCAAAAAGGTAAACTTGGAGATACCATCAATCCCATATATACAATCTAGAAAGCATCCCAAATTTAACAATTGCACGATTAAAGATCCATGTGTGCTAATGCAGTGTGTCCCATGTTTCTATATCTTATAGTACAGGCCTAGATAAAGTCATAATCAAGAGCCAATTGGAAAAGCTGACACAGATAAGCTAGCCACCATGCTAAGCAGTTACATGCGTTATTCTTCACGATAATTCTATATGGAAGATACAATTGCTGCCTGCAGCTTCAGATGATAAGAAAATCTTTAACTGCTCGTCATCAATATGTGGTTGGTTTCAGGGCTCCAATTCACCCTTCTTTGTCCCTTGGTTATGGTCCTGCAACTACAATATGAATGTTTAGTTCTGCCAACAGAGGTCGCTACAGTGACGCTTCAGGGCCATCACCTCAGGAAGCCCCCTCCTGGACAGGGGCAGGACCTGCATTGTTACCCCAGTATAACTTGGATGGATTGTAAATGCAGGCTCAGGCCACCTGTGCTTATAGGTAGCTGCTTCTGCAGACCAGCTCAGTCCTTCACCTTCTAGACAGTCTTTTGCCACCCGCGGGTTGAGTGTTCCTGTGGTTCCCACAAGTTCTACAAAAGCGGTTGAATCTCAAGCTTAGGAGAGAGCTAGGCTCTACTCCTTGGTTCCTTTATTGTTTACTTTCTTATTGCCAAGAAGTTGTGTCTGCTTTTTTGACCTGCTACTTGTGACTTTTAGGTATTCCTCCCTAGCTCTTTTTTTTCTTTTGTTTTGAGACAGGATCTCACTGCGTAATTGACCAGCCTTGAACTCCTGATCGTCCTGCCTCTGCATCCTGAGTGCTGAGATTACAGGTGTGTGTCACCATACCTAGCTTTCTCTTACCCATTTTAGTAGCTGCCTTCCATCTATGAGTTAGCTGTTGTTTGCATTAAATTTTCCTTGACTACAGTACTGGTAGAACATTGTGTCACATCAGACCCTGAATACTCTATTGTGCCACTTGGGAGCTATAAAGCTGGGTTCCAAGTCTGAAAAAAAACATACCCTCTGAACTACTATGCTATACTGCCTCTGAGGTTTAAGTTCTCATTCAATAGGAAAAGATGAGAATTACTACTCAAATTGAACTGCTTGGCTTAATCTTTCAAGTATAGTCTAAGCTTAAGTCAACAACCTTAATTTTTACTTTTCAAGTGTTGTCACAAGCAAGATTTCATCCCCAACAACTTGGTATAGAGTTGATAGTTTCAATAAAGAAACTGAGACTCACCTAAATTAAAATCTCATATAAGTAGTTGCATAAAAAGCCCCCTGGATCCTACTAAGGACTTGTCTATAATACCATTGTCTTGGTTCTAAGGTTCAGTTGCTCTAGAGTCTGTGTGATTGGATGGAAAGTGGATGCCCACAAATTCTTCACATCATAATCCCTGGGACCAGTGAACATTGTCTGATGTGGGGGGGGGGGGGGGACAGGCATGATTCCATTAAGGCTCTTGTGGACCCTAAATGCCATCATGAGATTTGTTACAAGAGATGCCCAGGTGGACCCTAAATGCCATCATGAGATATGTTACAAGAGATGGGAGAGGAAAGCTCATAGGAGGTTGTGTGAGGGACACAGGCAGAGATTGGATTGATGTAGCCACAACCAAGGAAAGCCAGTGGCTTTCTGGAAGCCTCTAGATAGAGTTCAGCCTTATAGAAACCCTGATTTCAGCCTTGTTGTGTTGGTATTACACTTGTAGAGCTATCAAACAACATATTCTTACTCTTTTTTTTTTGTCAGTGTGGGACTTGAACTCTGTGCCTGGGCGCTTGTCCCTCAGCTCTTCAGCTCAAGGCTAGACTCTACCACTTGAGCCACAGTACCACTTCCGGTTTTCTGAGTGGTTTATGGGAGATAAGTGTCTCAGGGTCTTTCTTGCCGGGGCTGGCTTTGAACCTCAATCCTCAGATCTCAGCCTCTTGAGGAGCCAGGATTACAGGCGTGAGCCACTGGTGCCCTGCCATCTTACTCTTTTAAAATACCATGTTTGTGGTAAGTTGTTACAGCAGCCTCAGGAAACTAATACACGGGCAAATGCAAGTTAAAAAAAAAAACTTCATGACAATTTGCCTTCTGAAGGTTAATATGTGTTTGTGACTTTAAGTATCACTATCCTACAATACTGTGAAATTTGTGCAATTTATGTAATCAATCTCAATAAAAAATTATAAAAGTAAACTTCATCAGATACATTGATATCTAAATTTGACAGATTTATAAACTCAGATTTAGTTACAATTAAAGCCATTAGGAATGAAACCACAAGCTACAGATTTGGAGACAAATTTCTGCTGCACACATTGTCTACAAGAAGACAAATCTCCAGCATACCCAAAGAACTCCTCCAAACTAAGTTACTATTTTGCTGACCTTTTTCTTTTAAAAATAATCCTTTTTCCCTCATTTTAATAGCATCAATTAGTTGTACAAGGGAGTTTCAACATGTCCACAGATGCATACGGTGTATCTTGCTGCACTCACCTCTTTTATCACCCCCTTTAATCTACCCCTGAAACTAATCTCAACTGGGCTCAGTTCCACTTTCACATAGACCTAAGGGTTTTGACATACTTCTTTACCCTCTCATTGTTCCTACACACACACACACATACAGAGTCCAGATAGTACCTATTTTACATTCCTGATAATATTTAAGCTCAGTGTGTGTATTGTGTGTGTGTGTGTGTTGTTGTTGTTGGTGGTGGTGGTGGTGTGTGTGTGTGTGTGTGTGTTGGTACAGGCGTGAAACGAAGGTATTGTGCTCTGGCTCAGTTTTTTCACTCACAACTGATGCCCTACACTTCAGAAGCATTCTAGTCAAGCCTTATCTTTTTCTTTTTTTATTTTTGCATACTGGGATTTGAACTCAGGATCTCAGGCTTGCAAGGGTGGCACTCTGCCACAGAGCTATGCCCCAGCTGAAACTGATTTTTTTAAAACAAAGATAAAATTTAAAAAAATTAAAAACAGTCCCATTATGGACAAGGATGCCCAAACGATTAGCAAACATATGAAAGTGAGCAGAATGTCATAGAGCTATTAGAAAATGTATATTAAAATTCCAAGCTGGGTGCTGGTGGCTCATGCCTGTAATCCTAGCTACTCAGGAAGAGATCTGAGAGATCTGAGGATCGTGGTTCAAAGCCAGCTGGGGCAGGAAAGTTGGTGAGAGTCTTATCTCTAATTAACCATCAGAAAAACTGGAAGTGGCACTGTGACCCACTGGTAGAACTCTTGCCTTGAGCTGAAGAGCTCAGGGACAGTGCCCAGGCCCAAAGTTGAAGCCCCACAATGGAAAAAAAAATTCCAGAAACAATGAGATAGCACAACTCCCACACGTACAGCTAAAAATGAAAAGATTTGATGGGCTGGGAGGTTGGCTCAGTGGTAGAGTGCTTGCTTTGCATGCATGAGGCCCTGGGTTCGATTCCTCAGCACCACATAAACAGAAAAAGCCAGAAGTGGCACTGTGGCTCAAGAGGTAGAGCACTAGCCTTGAGCTGAAGAGCTGAGGGACAGTACCCAGGCCCAGAGTTCAGGCCCCACAACCGACAAAAAATAAAGATTTGATAATACCAAATGTTGGCAGACACATGGGATGCCTAGAACTCCCATACAAGGCTAATGGACATGTAAGTTGTAGAGCTATTTAGGAAAACTATTTTGACCATCATTTGCTAAACCTAGTTATATATAAATATATATATATGTATGCTCACACATAAACACACACACATATATATATATATACATATATACACAAGGATTCAGCAATTCCACTTATGTATATAAGATAGTGTACATGCACCAAAAGGCATGAATAATACAAAAAGTCTATAAATAACAGAAGGGATTTTTAACAATGATATATTCATATAATGAAATTATATGCACCAATGAAAAGGAATGAACTTGGACCACAGTCAAAATGAATAAAACGTTGTATACCTCTTAAGCAGAAGAAACAAGATACAAAAGAGTATACATTGTATGATTTATGCAAAGTTGAAAAGCAGTCAAACCTAAGCTATGGTAACAGACATTAGAATTGTGATTTCTTGGGGTATGTAGGGGTGGAAGTGTCTTTTGGGAGAGGGTCTCCATTGAGAGGGGGTTTTCTGGGGCCCTCTTGGTGTGCTTGGAGAAGTTCTGTATTTTCATTTGGTACATGGTACATTTATATTAGTAAAAGAAATGAATTCAGATCTCTAATTAAGATACGTACTCTTTATATGTTAGAGCTGAATAAAAAAAAAAGAAAACAAAAACAGAAATGGGGGAACAGACAGGTCAATCCATCACTTATAACAAGAAATTAGCCTATCATTCTAGTTTCACCAAGAAGTGGTCTTATGAATACAGATTTTTCTCAGTGGTAACCCGGAATAGATACCAACGTCATAAATGAGCAATTAAGAGAATTAGATCCTGTATATGTCACCTTGGATTCCTAAAAGAAAAGGCCCACATGGAACATTCTTATACTTTTTTCTGCCAGTCGTAGAGCTTTGACCTCAAGAGTCTGATGCTGTCTCTGAGCTTTTTTGCTGGAGGCTAGTACTATTATCACTTGAGCCACAGTTCCACTTTGTGGGGGGGGTGGCGCTTAGTGGTGGGGGGCAGGGGTTAGTTGCACAGACTTTCCTACACAGGCTGGCCTTGAATTGAAATCCTCAGATTTCAGCTTCCTGAGTAGCTAAGATTACAGGTGTGAGCCACCAGCACCTTCTCCTTTCTTTTAAATTAAAACCACCAAGGAAGTAAATGAGTGTATAAACTTGTATTAGCCGGAACAAATTGAAAAATGGGTGAAAGCTGGGTTATTTTTTTTCTTTATGGTATTTCATGGTTGAATGTCATAAAATTGAAACATTATTAGGAAGTATATTTATATTTACATACATTTATATTTACTAAGTCTTCCTGACATATTCCTAGTATACACTTAGTGGCTAGATTTTGAACTCCAGAGAATCTAGTGGCTGATACAGAGCTCAAGCTCAATAATTCTGCTCATTTCCTTTCTTTGAAGGTTATTAATAGAATGATTATGTGAAAATCAAGTTATGTAGTCATATCTATGTACACAGCACGGTTCTAATCAGGAGTTCCTTGAGATCTGAGCTGTCCAGTCTTGTAGTCATGGAACTGCTGCCTTGATTTGTTCTCTAAGTGGGAAATATATTTTGCATACCACTTCCAGAACTTTGCATACAAGAACATAAAATATCTCTGTAACACTCTTCTATTGATTACATGTCAAAATGTCCACATTTTAACAGATTCAGCTAAATAAAATAGATTATTAAAGTAAGTTTAATCTGTCAGACATGTGTGATGAAAAGCTAAGGTAGAAAGATTGTGAGTTCAAGGCCAGACTTGGCTACATACATAGTAAGACCCGCTCTCAAACATACACACACACACAATGAACTTAATCTTTCACTTTTTAAATATGACAAATAAAAAATTTAATTACATACATGCTTGTATGTTATTTGGGGGACAGTAGGGCTCCAAATAAAGATAGACACTTTGATAATGCTATTTCTTTCTCTGAGGATAGAGTTTTCAGGAGAGTCTTAAGAATTAAAAAAAAAAGAATTAGTGTTATGGTTATTTAATGTCTTCTAGCCAAATTACCTGTCTTTGTCAAAGATTAATACTTATGTTTCATCTTTATAATCAGCTGGGTTCTTGAATGGTCATATAATAAGATGTTTGGCCTGCATGATCTCATGAAATATCTGACCATTGTTCCCTGAGCTCTGCTCACATGTAAACCTGTGGTTCAGAAGCTCCTGGGAACTCCTAAGTACCGAGGCAGAGAAATACCTTAGTGGATCTCCTACAGGATTTACGAGCACCTCAACACAGACACTGTATTTAAACAAAACCAACAATGCTAGAGACTCAGTTGTGTCCTTGCAAAATTCCTATGCTAAAGCCCATATCCTGACATGACTGTACTTGGAGATGGAGCCTTTCATTGGAGATAATTTGGGTTAACTGAGGTCACAAGGGTGGCAGCCTCATGGGAAGAGGGAATGTGGCCTGTCCCAGACTGACTGCCACGTGAAAACACATAGCAAAATCCCTCACAAGGACCGGACCCTGCTGGACCTTGATCTGGAACTTCAGGCTTTGATAAATGTAAGAACATCAATGTCTATTGTCTAAGCCATCAGTGTATGGTGTTTTGCAAGGCAAGCCCTCTTCCACTGAGCCACCTTCCCAGCCCTGTTTGGTGTTTTGTAAAGGCAATCTAAGCAGACTAGTACAGACTACTTAATCCATTACTTAATCTCATTACAAAATAATATTATTCAAATACTAACTATGGATATAGACATTTTGTTAGCTAAAGACAAGATGATCTGGGCTGAGAAGGTGGCTCAGTGGTAGAGCGCTTGCCTCGCATGCATGAGGCCCTAGGTTTGATTCCTCAGTACCACATAAGCAGAAAAAGCCAGAAGTGGCACTGTGGCCCAAATGGTAGAGTGCTAGCCTTAAGCTGAAGGGCTGAAGGACAGCGCCCAGGCCCAGAGTTCAAGCCCCATGATGGACAAAAAAAAAAAAAAAGACAAGGTGATCTGCATGAGGTGGAGAATAAAAACGTTTTGTAGGTGAGGCTGGAAGGGGAAAACTGGGAGACAGCGAGGGAAGGGATGACATTGTCCAAAAAGAAACGGACTCATTACCTGACTTTCATAACTGTAACCCCTCTGTACATCACCTTAATGATAAGGACACCAGAAAAAAATTTTAAATGTGATTTTTTTTTTGGTTGTCATTAAAAGTTAGTAGGAGAGGCTGGCTTATGTCCTCTGTAAATCAGTTCACTCATAAAGCCAGATACAAAGGATCAAGGGAAAAGGACTCATGTTTAAATATTACTTTAAAATATTTCCTTAACAATATAAAAAATATTCTCTTCAGAAATGGAATTTATGTTCAGACTCCAATTGAAAAACCCCAAGTTACTAATGTTCTCCCTAGGGATTTGCTCCTTGAGACGGTAACTTCAATGGTTTCATCAAAATTTAAGGATAATAAAATCTCATTTATACACCAAGGCATGAATAACCCTAAGTGTTCTTTAACTAGTACAGTGATCAGCTTCGTGGCCATTAGAGTAACATTTCACAGGGCATTGTAAAAAAGCTGGATTTCATCTGGGGGCACTAAATAGTATAGTTTCTCTAGAAACATCAGACAGACAGCTTTAGAGTTTTTAAATCTAGTTTTAAAGAAAGGGAGAAAACTAAATAATCACTTATCACCTCCAAGGAGTCTCAAAACTCCTATACATATATGTATATATTCTTCCAAGATATATGTGAACACACAACACACACACACATACACACACACACACACACACGGCTAGCACTCTACCACTTGAGCCACAGCACCACTTCCCACTTTTTCTTAGTAGTTTATTGGAAATAAGAATCTCACGGACTTTCCTGCCCAGGCTGGCTTTGAACCTCGATCCTCAGAGATCTCAGCCTCCTGGGCCACTGGCACCCAGCCAAAGAGATACAATTTTATCTGTCCCATATTTGTTTCCTGGGCAAAGAACTCTGAGCTTTCTAATATAATCTCAAAGGAGACAATGACCAAAAAAGATTTAGAACTTCTTGCTTAACGTCTTGCTTCATTGAATGGAACTTTCCCTCTGCTCTTACCCTAGGCCAGGGACCACCAGCTCCCTCTCTTTTGAGTGGGACCCCACAGACACACCCATCACACGAATCCACAGACTTTCCCCATTTTTTCTTCTTTTCTCCCCTTTGGGTGCTGGGAAGGGTGTCCCATCCCTTGATTCTCTTTGTATTTCGGTCTAGAAAGGCGGGAATTTTAAACATGTCAGATCACGCTTCTGTACTGACAATCCCAGATGGTGTGAAATTCTTTTCTATTCCCGCCTAAGAGCTTGTGGAAGAGTTAAGAACCAAAGCCTGCAGTGGGGCTCTGAGCTCCCCAGAGCAGAATTACTGCACACAACGAACAACAGCTTCCTGGGCATGTCAATTGGGGTGTGTGTGTGGGCATTTCTATCAGGTGGTGGAGTCCCCTACACCTGCCCCGACATTGCTTTCCCAGAGAACCCGCAAAGCCACCACCGCCACCCCCTCGGGCCCCTTCCATCCTCTCCATGACTCCCATTCCACACGCCCCCCCACCACTACAACTGGGGGGGGGCAGGCTTCCTAGAGTCCCCAGGATCTGGGTAAAGAACAGAAGTTCACTTTTTCTAGACTCTTCCCAGCAATAAATTCCGAAATCTCATTGGCACGGCGTGGATGGCTAAGTTGTGTGTGTGTGTTTGCTTCAGGCACTTCACAACCCCCTGAAACTTGCCTTTAAAAGATCAGAAAAAGAGACGAGCCCCGGCCACCGCCGCCGCAGGTCCACCCCCTCCAGGACTATTTATTTCTACAGCCCAGCCGGCCGGGCGGAGGGAGATCTCCCCGGCCCA
>NW_012267240.1:16824439-16839071 GCF_000151885.1 Dipodomys ordii
CCCGGCCGCGCACGCCCGCGGCGGGGAAAGTTGTGCGGGGAGGAGGCCGGCGGCCGCCGCACGTAAACAAGTCGGAGGGCGCGTCTGGAAATTAGCAAACAATGACCCCGGCCCCCCCTCCCGCCCCAGTCCTGCGGGGTGTTGCTCCCCCCGGGGGGGGGGAACCCATGGCTGTCCTGGCCGTCAGGCCGTGCGTGGAGGATCAGACCGCCGATTTGCTCTTGTTTCATCCCCCAAAGAGAAAAAGATGCGGGGGCGGGGGGGTGTTTTAGGTGTCTGAGCCCAAAGCAGAATTATTGCTATCCAGACACCTTTATTTTCTAGATGGATGATTTGGTTTGGAAAGGTGTTTTAGAACACACACTAGCCAGACAAGTAGCATTAGCAGAAAAGAAAGAGAAAGACAAAAGAAAAGAAGAAGGAGGAGGAAAAAAGAAATCTAGGGTCTCAGGATTTAGCAGGTGTATTTGGTCCCAAGAGGAGAAAGTTTGAGTATAGTCCTGTCTGTGTTCAGTTTACTTGTTAAGAGTTGGTCTTCCTGATTTGACTCTTTTTAAAAAAGAAAATGACAGTTACAAAGAGTAGCCATGAAAATGCGTTTGTCAACATGCCTTGTGTCGCCTTAAGAGACATGATTTTCATTTTTCAATGGTCATGCCATGTGCTCTGACATTAAATTGAGATCCAGCCTGTTTAAATGTCTTTGAATCAACTTGAGTTGGAAGCCAAGCCAGGGAACCTGTCCACTTTTCCTGGGTGGATTTTACCCAGCATTTGGCATTCTGACTAAAGACACATGATTGCTTCAGCAACCTGCACACATCACGTGGAAACACGTGGAAATTGAAGGGCAACTGCAAATCCAGGTTTTCAAACTCAGCTGAGCTGTGAATTCAATAAAGCCCACTTTGGGTTAGTCTGAAATGGGGTTTAATTATAGACATTTGGAGGATCTCTACTCATCTCTGTTTCCCCCTAATTTAGTTTAGGTACTGTTTAAATAAAAAGAAATCTGAACTAGTTTATGTATTCAAAAGATTTGGTTTGTCTCTCTTTCTTGGTACATTTTCTTCTGCTGGGGTGCTGATTACTTAAGTTATTTGTACTCCAGAAGTTGCTCCCAATGTGAGTGCCTTTGTGGTTTGTGATTCATTCAGGAATGTGGGCTCCTGTCTCTTGTTTATGACCTCAGGGAACTTACTACCTTATCTTAAAAGTGAGAGTAGTTTTGCCCAGTGTCTGGTGACATCTGAGGCCAATAACAGACTGGCTGTTAAGAAGGGAGAAAGAACTTCTATTTTCATAGCTAGGCAATCTTGTTCTTTTGCTTTTTGGGGGGCGGGGAGGGGTTACTGGTACTCTGGGCCTCACCACCTCAACTGGCTTTTTCCCCTCAAGGCTTGCACTCTACCATTTGAGCCACACCATACACACCACTTTTTACTGGTTAACTGGAGATGTCTCGCTCAGATTTTTCTGCCTAGGCTGCTTTTGAACTTAAATCCTCAGATCTCAGTCTTCTTAGTAGCTGGGTTTACAGAGTCTGAATCATCAGTCCTGGTGCATTTGTATATTTAAAAAAAACAGAAGACTGCCAAAGTGTAGCCTCCATAAAAAAGCTTGTCAGATATTGTATTTTAGACTGACACAGCAAATCCTCCCCACCCCCTTTTTGAAAGTTTGAAATTATGAATTGAAGTTTTGTCTGTGCTCTTCAGGTGTTGTGTGTGTGTGTGTGTGTGTGTGTGTGTGTGTGTATGTATGTGTATTCAAAAGAAAAACTTGCTTATAAACAATGTGAAAGATGTAAATCTTACTCCCTTGCAAATTATAGCTTATTTGCTTGATGACTTCAGCTTTCTGGGTTAACTGAGAAAACTGAATAACTCTCTGAAGTATAGTATTGATAGTATGCTTATAAAAAAATGGACCACAGAGATAAATTTAGGAACCTTCCCTGGCCTATGATTTGGCAAGACTTTTCTATTTCTTACAAACATATTTGCTGTCTCAAAGAAGCTTAAGGGTTGGCAATTGTGGGCAGAATTTTCCCTGAAGACCAAGTAATATTTCAAGTTTACTTTGGAGTGAGTAACGTTTCAGGGATTATTATTGCAAATACATTCTGTGATTTGACTTCACAAAACCTATAGATTATGGATGATCTATACCACAGAGGCTGTAATTTCTTGCTTATTCCTATTCAGGTCATTAAGATTCTAATTTTTGGTTGTTTTCTCATGCCAGATTATCACCATGAGGTCTATAAGATCTCAGAATTCACCAACGATATTAATGGGGAAGCCAAAGAGACACAACCCATTTTTTTAGGTAGGTTCCTCTGTTAATTAATTTCTCAGCAAAACAGTGTGGCTGTTTGTAATGGGGGGGGGGGATAAGAGTGTGCAAGAACGGGAAATGTCTGCCATTGCTTAATGTATGACAATCTTCTCAAGACCTTTTATTTTACAGATTGCCAATATATCCCTTATTAACATTGCTAAAAGTTGTAATTTCAGACATAAATGTTTATTAGTATCTACACACAGTGCTAATTATCACTCACTCACAGAACCAGATGCTGACTGTGCAATTTTGTCGCTCTGTGCTCACCCCATTTCCATTGCATATTCGCTGGCATGCTTCGCTGGCAATAGTTTGTGTAATTGGGGTATTACATCTTTGACATCTGGATAACAGAAATTCAATTTCCAGGAAGCTGCTATTTGTTTGGTTTTTGCTTCTGCCTTGGGTGGGATAGAGGATTAATGTGCTGTCTTATTATAATGTCCCTTCACCTCTGTGGCCTGGTTGCTAATCCTGCCATGACAAAATTAAATTAAATCGACAGTCAAAAAGCGTAAGGAGAATAAAAGTGTGATTGTCTGCCTAGCCACGTCTTGATAGTGGTAGTTATCAGTGAGCCAATCCTCATTTCTTTAGCTCTCTGTTCCTTTCTCTCCATCATTTACAGCCAAGGTGCACAGCTCAGCTTTTGTCCTGTCATCCTGTTCTTGCATCACTTGAGGGACAGGCAGAGCCATGGTACCATCTTCTAGACTTTTAACAAGTGTTAGAGCTCCATGGGTAGGTGGGTAGCTGAAAGTATGGATGTTCTGTTGCATATAGTTTTGGTATACATCATGTACATGAGGAACTTTGGATGTGAAGTTAGTCATCTGCAAACCATAAGCCCAAAGGGATTTTTTCTCCAAGAACAAAGTGCAGATAAAGGCAGAGTAGAGAGGAAATGGTAGCATTTGACTTCATGTTTGCCTGTTTAGGGCACTCTATAACTCCACATTGTCGGGTGAAGGACAGGTGCTTCACAACCAGGAAGCAAAGTGTAAGATCAAGTTGGAGTAAGTGTGATTGAGATCAGGGTTCAGAATTGCCCTGCGGCTGGTCTCAGAGGATCCCTGTTCAGATCCAGTTGGGTACTCCTTCAAATGAAAACATTGTGACAGCCCGAGTGCCTACACTTTCACCAGGATCTCCCTGTTCTGCTTTGAGGGAGAGAAAGTGGGTTGCAAAGGTCTGAGAGGAAGTTAGACTTAAAGAGAATGATCTTTAGTCTCATGTGGATCTGTCCACCAAAGGAGAGAGTTTTCCTAGGGCCAGCTCTTCTCCAAGCCCCTGATAACTATTAAGAGTAATAAAAGCTGAAGGCTAATTAATTACCAAATGAAATGCCTAGCCCCAGAGAAAGTCTTGGATTGTACACCTTGGCCAGCTAAATTCTGTATTTAAGTACCACTGGATGTAGCCATTGGAAATAAATTTACCTTCTGTTCAAAAATTTGTATGTATCATACAAATGGAACATCATCTCCTTACTTTAGTTCTCTAATGAAAAATTTCCTACAAGCCCCCTCCTGGTAGTAAGGACACTCTACAGTAAGAGGAGAGATAAAAAAGAGGGTGCTAGTGCTCATGAGCCAATAAGATGTAAACTTCAAAGCAGCTGCCATTGCTGCTTTCATTCATTCGTTCATTCATTTTTTTATTGTGAAAATACTATACAGAGGGGTTACAGTTACATGGACATCGTTCATTCATTTTAAGACAAGATTTCACTGCATAGCCAGTCTAGCCTTGAACTTACCACCCTCCTGCCTCAACTTCTCAAGTGCTGGGGTCACAGCACTACCACATCTAGTTGAAGATAAAAGAATACCTACTGATAAGACATCAGAGATGGGTCCACTTTCAAAGTAGTAGCTCATGCTACTCAGGAGGCTGAGATCTGAGGATCATAGTTCAGCCCAGGCAGGAAAGTCTGTGAGACTCTTGTCTCCAATTAACCACCAAAAACATGGAAGTAGAGCTCAAAAAGTGGCGCAGGTGGTGGAGTGAGAGCCTTGAGCCAAAAAGCTCAGGAAAGAACCTTAGTCCTGAACTCAAGCAACAGGTCCAGCACCAAAATAAATAAATAAAATATATACATAAGTAAATAAAATGGTCATAAAGACGTTTGGCACTAAAAGAGAAAAGATTGGGCAGCTTGGGAATATGCAGTGTGTTTTTTCTCAGGCACTTTTGATTTTCTGGGAAAGCCAGATGTGATTCCCCAAGAACATTTTTCTTTTGGGATCTCTAGATCAGTTTAGGAAATAATAGAGGTGACGACACAGATAGGATTTCTGGAGCACTTGGTAACAGCTACTGATCACATTTGAAATGAGGAATTTTGTCATGGGTGGTGTTACAGTTTACAGTTACTCTTCTCGAGGCATTGATTTTCATCAGACTTAATTTTGTAAATTGTTAGTCTCGTCATATTTGTGATGTTACTTCTGGTGTGGAGTTTTATGGCAGCTAGGAGAGTTAATGCCAAGACACTAGAGCTCTTCCACCTGTAATAGAGCTAACATGGTCTCCGTGGTGTTCGGAAGGCTTTGTACTTTCAAACACAGGTGTTATCTTTGACTTCTGCATGTAGAAGAGTCAGAGTTCATGTCCCAGGGGAAAGAAGAGTACTCCAGCATTTGACCGAAGTTCCCATATCCCATCTCTGTAGAATATTTTTAGGCTGTTAACTATTGTAGTGTATCCAACATGGTAAGTTCCATAGTGTGAATGGCTTATCTGAGTGCTTTGGGAATTACTTACAGAGTTTTAATTTGAGAATAGGGTCGGAAGGGGTAACTGCATCCTGTGGACATTGGCTTTCTCAGGCTGCCTTGACGGAGCTGCCAGTAAAATCTGCAGAATTGTTCGGAGGAAAACAATTCACTTGATCCATTCAACCCATTTTTTTTCCTTCTTCTGAGAAAATACAGTGAACTGTGCACTATTCTGGAATGGGAACTAGGTCAGAAATGAGGAGAACAGGTATTCTCATCTGAATGACTAAAATCCACATAGGACAAACTCAGGAAGCAGTTAAGCAGCAATGCACTACCCACAGCAGCTATCATGAGCCCCATGTTCAGGGCACCACATTGAGTCCATAAATATCTCCAACACTCCTCACATTCTGTAACAGTCAGTATCATCTGCATTTTGATAAGGCTTGGTGAAGTTAACATGCCAAAGGCCTGCCATAAGTAGGGTCCCAGGGCAGTTCTGCCTGAGTTTTGAGCACCCCACTGTACCACTGTGTGAACAGTAATTAAATGACAGTTGTGAATGATTAGGGCAGTGAGCAAAAGCAGAGTAGGAAGGCCTGGTAAAGCCCTTAACTGTGGGAAAGATCTGCATCGGCAAAGATGCCAGGTGGAGGGTGATGTGTGCCAAGGCAGAGATATAAGCATCATTATAATTAGACCTTAAGTGAGTGTTGTTCTGTGTAGTTTAGAGCACTTTCACATCTGTTATCTCAGGATTTTAATAGTCAGGACAGTTATTATTCCCATCAGAGTGGAACCTGAAGCTTAGTGAGGCGACTTGTTTTTAAGTTGTAAACCTGGAGTAAACTAGGACTCCTCTACCACGCTGAATTCAAGAATCATCGAGGAGACAACTGTGGGTAGGAAGACAGATTTTTAAGTATTAAATGAGACAATTGATTATTCGTAAGAGTAATACCAACCTTAAATGAAATATTTTAACATGATGGGTTTTAGTTTAGACTTATGATGATAGTATATACATTTTAACATGTTGATTTTTCATTTGTTTATCCATTCAGCAAACATTTATTAGGCTCCAGTTATGTATACACCAAGTTCTGCGCTAATTGTTCTAATATTCAACTTTCAGTAGATTCAGCACAGGAGGTGGTAGCCATGCTAATTGAACCTGAGTCCAGATCTCTGGATTTTTTAAAAAATCTCCATTTCAATGACTTTCTGGATGACAGCCTCCCCCACCAGGGTCTATAGTCTTTTCAGAGCGGACACACTCAGAAAATTCTTAAATTTGCAAGTTAGGAAGTCAGCCACAATGTAGTGGTTCTTGCTGGAGAGCAGGCAGGGCCAAGTGTGGAACAAGGCCACTATTCCCCTGTGTGGCCTGAACGGGCTGGAGCTAGGCTCTTCCTCCCAAGGGGAAAGAGTCCCCGATGTTCTACCGTCCTGTGGCAGGATTCAAAGAACAGTGCATCCCTTGTTGTCAGTGTATTTGATTTTGATACCTTGGTATTGTATATACCTTTACTTGAATTACAGAAAGAAAGGGGAACAACAGAATGGCGGACAAAGAAAAAGGGTGGGGGGAACCAATGCAACAGTGATATACACAAGACAATATGTTGGAAATGATCTGTACAACTTAGGGGTAATGGGGTGTGGGAGGGAAAGTAGGAGAAAAATGAGGGAAGGGGTAACAAGTTTGACAAGAAATGTACGTATTAACTTATGTAACTGTAATCCCTCTGAACATCACCTTGACAAAAAAAATTAGTAACATCAAAACAAAAAAAGAATGGGAAGCTAAGGGAGTCAACAGAAAGGGAAGGGATGAACCCCTAAAATTCCACCATCTGGAAACCTCAATGTCTTACCTGTGTTCCTCTTCCCAAAAATCTTTATCCTCAGTATCGTGGTCTTGTGTCCTGTTTCCCTGCCTTCTTTCACACCATTTCTCTTTTTTGGTGGTGGAGTAAAGAACAGAAAACGAGGAGTATCTGTTGAGGTTGTTAGGAATGTAGCTAAAGTGGGTGTCATTTATCAAGAGTGTGCCAGGCACCATACTAAGAATGTTGTAAATATTATTAATTGTACTCCCCCCCTCAAAAAAAAGGTATTGACGTTCCCATTTCATAGGTGAAGAATTGGAACATTTCATCCAAGTTGTTCAGTGACAGAAGCAGGATGGAAACCAGTATCTGTCTCCAAAAGCATGCCCTGGACCACGTCCCAATGCTTGTTCAAATGACTCACTTGTGGATACCCCACTGTCACCATCCGCTGATGAGAGGGGAGCAGAGCTGCTTGGAAAAGCTGAGGAGACCCAGAGTGCCTCCCACAGGCACAGTCCTCTGTGACCCATGCAGCCCTCAGTTGCTATGGCTCAAACCCTGATGTCCGTGCTTGCCATGGTCACACGGAGCACCAGAAAGCTTTCTGATTATAGGTTAAAAAACAAAAAAACCAACAAACAAAAAATCAGATTCACAAACAGTGGTGACAGCAAAGTTTAGAGAGCCTCTTGAGGGAAGCTAAGCACCCCGGGTTTCAGTAAAAGAGTGTATGGGTGCACATGGAAGTAGACTTGGTGTTTGTACTGGTTGCCTGGAGTTTAGGGGCATTTATAATTAAACCTGGCTCATACTTTCATCATGGAGCTACCACAATGGTTTACATGAGCTAGCTCCCATTTTATAAGTGGGAAGATGGTGAAAGTGATTTGGCCAAAGTCCCACTGTACTCCCTAGTCGACCACATTTAAAGTCAGGTTTGGCTGGGCTCACGCCTGTAATCCTAGTTACTCAGGAGGCTGAGATCTGAGGATCGTGGTTGAAAGCCAGCCTGGGCAGAGGTCTGCGAGATATTGGAAATAAGAGGTTATTTCCAATTAACTGCCAAAAAGCAGGAAGTAGAGCTGTGATTCAAGTGGTAGAGTCCTAGACTTGAACACAAAAGCTAAAGGACAGTGCCCAGGCCCTAAGATCAAACCCAGAACCAACATACACACACACACACACACACAATCAATCAATCCTCTTGACATCGAATTCTGAGGTCTTTTTGCTATAAGTTGCTTCACATCCTTGCCTCATTCTCTTTTTCTGCCCCAAATGAGCTTATCTTCCTGGGTGGTTCCCCCCACCCCTTTCCTCAGCCTTCTCAGAGACTTGAACTCCTCTCGTGGACTGCAGTCAAGTTTTTATTCTTTCTTAACTGAGCAGTCAGTGTCTATAGTCTAACCCTGCCTAGGCCTCCCTTCTCCAGCCAGCCTGTTCCCCAGCAAGTGGGAGCTCCATAGGTAAAAGGGAACAACTTGGGTAGGCAGAGGGTGGTGAATAGAAACCTAAAAGTAAGAAAGCCCAGGACACACTGAGGAAGAAAGGGAGTGAGGTATTGTTACCATTTTCTGGGTGCCAAACATTTCCATCCTTTCTGTGTGTGTGCCAGTCCTGGGACTTGAACTCAGGGCCTGGGTGCTATCCATGAACTTCTTTTGCTCAAGACTAGCCCTCTACCAGTTGAGCTACAGCTCTACTTCTTGCTCTTCTTAGTAGTTTTATTGGAGATAAAAGCCTTACATATTTTCTGGTCTAGGCTGGCTTCGAATCACGATCCTCAGATCTCAGCTTCCTGAGTAGCTAGGATTACAAACATAAGCCACTGCACTGATGCCCCACTGATGTACTGCACTGTTACCTTTTCTTCTGAATATTTTAGTTTTGAGTAATACCATAACTCTCTTCTGGCACTTACCATATGCTGCTTACTATTTACTCATTTCTGAGCCTGACTTTTAACACTCCAGGTCACCCTGCAGCCCTTCCTGACCAGGCTCCACAGCTGCCCTGTTGAATGAACTTGTCCGTTTGTACAATCACTCCTCATACTTGTTTATGTGGATCATTGCACCTTACAAGACTGCATTCTTTTTTTGGATCATTTGGAATACCTAGCAATGTTACGTTGACAATGGACTCCACTGGTAGATACTCAAACGTTTGTTACTTACATACATGGATGCATCAGACACTATTGTGTCAGACTCTGAAGATGAAACTTCAGATGTATTGAGACCATATAAATATTCAATGAGCCCCACTTGAATGTGTCTCATTGAACATGAAGAAGCTTTTCCAGTTGACTTTTCCAACATCAACTGATGTTGGTTTAGGATCTACAACTTGAAATCTTTTCTTCATGAAGCTAGAAAAGAATAGAAAGGAGTGAGACTCACAAATGAAAGCCATCATGTTGAAAACCTAAACTGAAAGATCATGCATATTCCTCTCATTCTGAATTCTGCTCTGACATGGGTACCATTTTTTAAGATAGCACTAACACATCTAAAGACAGAGGTCGACTAGTTACTAGCCCAGAGTTCTTTTGAACAACTTCCCACTGTATTTTAAGAAAGTAAAACTATGCATTGTACAATTCCAACAATACCACGTTCTGGGGGAAACGGTCCTGTATTCAGCTGTCAAGTTGTACCTACCTAGGATTGTCAGCAGGGGGTCAGTGAGACTCACTTGTGTCTACCTTGCCAAGGCCTAGGCAGGGCAGCATTTGCCTTGAGAAAAGTTGCTTTCTCTGTCTCAGGAAGGCTCAGTGTGGGTCAGCATCTGCCCTATAAGTGAAACGTGTGATAGGTTGTAATATTTTACTTTTCCTACACTGTTCATGACCTGAGTCATTTAAAAAATGTCCATGAAGGGCAGGACCAAAGGAATGTATCGACAGTTTAGCCTTTCTGGTTCCCATGGGGATATGATTTTTACTTAGGAGGAAATAATATGGCCTTCTATAAGAGAAAATAAAGATTGTTTTTTAGAGCAGCATGTTTTTGTATCTTGGAGCTAAAAATAGACCTAGGACCCTGACACAGGAAATCTGTTTTTCTTATAAGTAACAGATTGTTGGAGGGAAAATGACCTGGGAAAGGATGCATCAGCAGTAGTAGGGAACCAGCCTGAGGAGACAGAATCTTGGAAAAGCAGTGTTTGGTACCAAGGATACATTTTGGTTCCTTCTAGTATTGCACACAATGTGGTCAGTTCCTATACCTGAAATGTTTTGTCATCTAATGCTTTCAGGTGAAGACCCAGACTCTTTAACATGACAGTCAAGGCCCTCCATGAGCCTCCAACCTGTCTCCTTCCTGCTTATCCCTGACACTTGTGTTCTTGCCTACCATGTTCCTCCATACCAACCCCTTTCATACTTACAGTGACCCTGCTTCCTAACATTTTAGGTCAAGTTTCTCACCCCAGGAGCTGTACATATCACTCCTCTGTGCATATCTCTCAAAAGGTAGCAGAATTAGCTCATTGGCTGGCACTCTACCACTTGAGCCATGCCGCTAGCCCCTCCTGTAGATCTCTATCTCTGGATTGCAAACTCTTAAGGATCATCTGTGGGTTCCCACTGCTCAGGCCTGTACTAGTCACATAATGAACATCCATAAATGTGTGATGAATGGATGAGAGTTGTCTGATTTTAAATTTAATATGAAGCAAAAGTAGCCAGTTGTTATTCAGGGTTCTTACCAGGCCTCCTACCTTGGCTTTGCTGGTGGAAATTTGTCTATCCTTCTTAGTAGCTAATTGGACCTCCCATAGCTAGACTAAAATGTACCACAGATGATAGAATGATCATTTTTCACTGGGTATGTTGTCTGTTTTATTAGGTTAGTGAGATCCTCTCCCTTTTGTCCCTACTCCTGAAATAGGATAAAACTATGTCTTTCTGCGTAAACTAGATTTTACCCCAGGATTCTGAGCACTGTGAAGGCTCCTAGGATACCGCAGTGTGTGGTCTGGACGTAGGGACTGCTGGGTGCTTAGCCTGAGGTGACCTATCTCCCTGTCTGCAGGCTCATTCCTTCTAGGCTTGCCTCATGTCCCTTCAGGACCAAGCTTCTGAATTGAAATGTTTCCTGTTTTCCCAGTGTCCAATATTGGGGCACAGAGTAGACCTATAATAACCATTTTTAAATAAGTCAGTGAGTACTTTGTTAAAACCTGGTTTACCACCTCTTTGTCAGCTTACCTATGTGGGTAGTGCATTGAGATAGTTGAGAGTTTTCTTGTGTAGGACTGTCCCATGTAGTAGTGAATGTATGTGGTCTTCAAACTCTGGCAGCATAAGATACATAAATGTCAGTCCAACATGCTCTAGAACAAGTCCAACATTTTCTCTCTTATTACTGAGCTACAGTATGGTCCTTGGCAGCCCATAGATACGGGACCAGTCATCTGTGGGCAACTCAGCTTTGAACAGAAAGTCTTCATAGCACTTAGCAAGAGGAACATTCTCAGTGATGCTCCATTAAATTTGGTCATTGTTTGAGCCTCATGGAGTATATTTACAAAACCTAAGATTGCTATGATGGGGCCATCAGTGAGGAAAACATCATTGTGTGGCATATGACTTTCTTGTTGACATCCACTAAGCACTCTTTCCTGTGTGTCTCACAAATGGAAGTTGTGATGAACCAAAATCAGCTGAAGACCATGACGGGAAGAGAGAGCAAGGGCACCTTCTGCTAATTGTCCGGTTACCATGCCTCCTTTCTGTTAAGAGGACAGCTTATTACATGCATACTTGAAAATCATTACAAAGCTTACACAATTTTTCTTTCTGTATTTCAGACAATCAGTATCCTTATAAATAACAATCCATAAAATTAGTCTGTTCGTATTATGGGTTTTTTTTTCCCCAAACATACAAATATACTGTGTTATTTGAGTTCCAAGGGTTTTACAATGTTTTTTACTTGGGAATCAAATTTTATATCTGAAAGGTTAATGGAGAAAACTAATTATGCTATCTGGTAACCAAATGTGTGATGAGACATTTGTCTCTGTAATTAACAGCAAGGAACTTTTATAGTTTCATAAAATTGAATGCTACATCGAATATTCTGGGAGCATTTGTTTGGATGAGGTGTCCAAAACAGAGATGTTTATGGATGATATAAAGTTGAACTGAAATGTATGCAGGTGTCTGTGTATCTCACAGCATTTCTCATTGTTGAATCGGAAGCCAGAAGATTAATAACTTTACTTTGTCATGATAAAATAAGTAATGTGTTCTTGGAACAGAGGTACGGTACATAAGTTACTCAGTAATTCCAAGAATTTATTCTGTTCCAGGAATAATATCCTTAACAATTTATTTTTACAGAAAAAGTTGATGCAACATAATAGACTGTGAAGTTGCTTGTATGGTTAATGGAATTATATCTCAACTGTGACTTTACACCTACATATAAAAGGTGAAGAAACACACACACACACACAAATGCAAGGTTGAGGTACAATATAAAAGTGAAAAGTCAGGGGAAGCAGAAGTTAAGGGTCTTCTGTTGACATTAACTCATTCTCCAGGCACCTATATACATCTTCACCATTACTAGCAAGGCTCTAATGAGGACTTTAATATGCATTTGTGAGCCATGGCTAGGGAGCTGCTGCACCATTGTGAACTGGAGCATTTCTCCACCAGTCCAGCGTTTCTCCTCTGAACTCTCCTCTGGAAGGAGAGCCTGGTTGCTGAAGCATGGTGGGGATGTGTGGCTCCCTTCTGGCCTAGTTAGGTTTTCTTTGGTCATGTGAGGCTAGGAGCTTTGCTCATTTGTCGAGGAAGGAAACCATTATCCATCTACCATCTTTGATGAACTAGGAAGAAGATGAGGACAAATATCCTTGAGAAAAACCCCAGTTGAGTAGAGGCACGAAGTGCCTGTGGCTTGCTCCCCACCTGCACATTCCACAGAAAGAAGTTCTTCCAAACATACCACAGATTTCAGTTTTCTTTTATATCACTATTATTTTTTTCAGCTTTCCTCATCTGAACCTTCCTGTTATATTTATTAATTAGGCTAATTGTTTTAAATTCATTTTGTAGATATCCACTGACTCTTAATACCAAGCTAGGAGATTTGAAAACTCACTAGGTTGAGATAAGGATTATGGGGGAACAAAAGACAAGGTGGGGGGGCTCACAAGATTAAGGCACACCACCCTTGGGAAGATGGCATTTAGGCTGGGATATGAGGATGAAGGAGGGCCTGGAGCAGAGCATGCAGACAGGATGGTATGTGTGGAGATGAGGTTATGGGGAGCTTCTGAACAGCTGGAAGACCTTTATTATGTTGAAAGCAGAGGACCCTCTGGCTGTGTATGACAGTAATTAGATTCTGATTGAGTTGTTCTGAAAGGATGCCTGGACACTGGTTGGTTGTTTTTGTGTGGTGTGTGGTGAGTGTGTGAGTGTGTGTGTGTGTGTGTGTGTGTGTTTTAAGTTCCCCGGGGGGATTATAATGTGCAACCAGACCAGAATGTCACTGCCATTGAATAAGAGGAAAACATGTCAAGAACGAAGGTTGGAGATGTGGGCCAGAGGCCAGGTGTGCAGGCCTGTGAGGCATGTTGAGGAGTGTGGGCTTTACCCTAAGATTATTGGTATTCCACAGAGGTACATGCTGTAATTCCATTTGCAATTTTGAAAGCTCACCCTAGCTTCAGTGTGGAATAGATCGGAGGGGAGTGATGCTGAGGCTTTTGGCAATAACCCCATCAAGTGTTAGTGGAAGCTGAGCAATCTAAAGTAATTTAGAAGTTATCAGAAATAAGACTGATTCATTTGCTATAGGAGGGCTAACTCCCAAATATCTGTCTTTTTTTTTGTCGGTTGTGGTGCTTGAACTCTGGGCCTGGGTGCTGTTCCTCAGCTCTTCAGCTCAAGGCTAGTTCTACCACTTGGGCTACAGTGCCACTTCCGGTTTTCTGGTGGCTTATTGGAGATAAGAGTCTCATGGACTTTCCTGCCCAGGCTGGCTTTGAACTGCGATCCTCAGATCTCAGCCTCCTGAATAGCTAGGACTACAGGCGTGAGCCACCAGCGCCCGGCCCAAATATCTGTCTTGAACAGCTGAGTTGCTATTTACTAAAGCTGGGGATAGGGATGGTTATAGTAAAATACATTTTTAGATATGATTCAAGATTGATTTTTAGTTTTCCAGGTGCATTTGTTCAATAGAACTACACATTAGAATCACCTCTTTAATGCTTTTTTCTCTTGTCCAGGGAGTCCATGGAAATAGCAGAACGTTTTACTGGTCCCCTCAGACCTTACATCGTCATGAAATACTCCTTAATCCTTGAAAAACTCTCCCTTATATAGTGTCTAAAGCATTTGTCATATGTTACCCTGGTTTTATTTGTTCAGTGGAAGACACTGTAAATAGATTCTCAGCAGGTGCAGCGGGGAGAGCTGGAAGCATGTCTCAGGTGGTAGAGTGCCTGCCTAGCAAGTGTGAGAACCTGGGTTCAAAACCCTGAACTTCCCAAAAAAATATTTAAGTACCACTGATGACAGTGAAAAGTCTGACTTGTAAGCAGCAGGCTTGCTTCTGTGAGGGCCCAGCCCCCACCCCCTCCACTGTGTTGTGCCTTTCTGGCTTCTGATTCCTTCCTTTCTTCCTTCCTTCCTTCCTTCCTTCCTTCCTTCCTTCCTTCCTTCCTTCCTTCCTTCCTTCCTTCCTTCCTTCCTTCCTT
>NW_012267240.1:16841521-16939571 GCF_000151885.1 Dipodomys ordii
CAAGTGGTAGAGCACTAGCCTTGAGCTGAAGAGCTGAGGGACAGCGCCCAGGCCCAGAGTTCAGGCCCCACGACTGGACCCCCCAAAAAAAAAGAAAGTAGCAGGTATCATCTATGAATGGTTACATAGCTTACTACCTAGAGTTCCACCACTCACTGTTAAAAGAGATGGAGGTTGGTAGACTGGGGACCATCAGAACCATTTTTCAGAGCAGCAAATCAGTTACAGATGTTGAGAGATGTGGAGGGAATACCTTTTAGTTCATGAAGGATAATCTTTGCAACTCAAAGACCTGGGAGATGTTCAGCAAATGAATAATTTATTTCTGTTAACTTTTCACTCTTTCCTATTAATATATTGCTCATTTACTACCTTAATGTTGTATTTAGTTCTGCTGGACTTCGTTCTGTTCACAATGTGTCATTTGTTATGAATTTCTTAAGAAAACCTGTAGTTTGCTTACTATATCTCAACACCAGGTCATTTGTGTGGCAAAGATATGGTGTCTGTTTTTCTTGTGTTTTGGTGGCATCATGTCATCTACATATTCATACAACAATGCTGTGTATGTTATTGCTATTATCTTTCCTTTGTTGCTCTAGGTTGTGAATAATCTTGGTCTGCTGTGCGGTATATTCTTTTCTCCTGGCCAAGTTAAGAGAGATTTTATGTGGAGACTTCTGTGTTCTCATAATCACATCACAAATGACTCTGGATCATAAAAATTTCCTATGTAAAGGAAAGTAATGTAGTAGTGCTGAGGAGAATTCAGCCTACCATGTTTTCTAGACCTTGCTCATGGAAGGAATTCCAGTCTCCTTGAAGGAATTCAGTTAAAATTCTTTTACCCAGAAGGGAGCCACATGGCACAGCTCTCCTAGAGTAAGGTTTCTTTTTGTTTGTTTTTCTTCAACAGGTTTAGCCTCTCGGAGTTGAGTGTAAGTGAAGACAGCAGATTAGTTTGAGAATGAATCAAGTTTCCTTGCAGAATCTTGTTTCTGTAGAATCCCTTGCTTCTAAGAATTTCTTTTTCCAAATATCTAGACATTGAAAAGTCACACACACACACACACACACACACACACACACACACACACAGACATATCAGAGCATTTGGGTTCCCCTGTGATAAAAAATAAGTGCCTTTTTCTGAGGACACAGGTGAGTTATTAGGTGCTCACATAATATCTTGGGAACTATGAAAAACTTGGTTTATGCATAGCCTGGATCTGGTTCTAACCTTAGTTTGTGATTTTGCTGAAGCCTGGGAATACTGAATTGTCTAATCCTCAGAAGCAGGTCAGTGCAGTTGAGGCCAAGGCCAGGCCTCAGGAATACCAGAGCCTTCCCATGTACTAACCAATATCTGTGATCTGAACTGAGTTTCTGTACATTGACTCAAGATTTTAGCCTCTAGGTCCTCTTTCTGACCTATGCCCCATCTTCCCCAAATGTACAAGGAAAGTGTTTTCTTCTCTCTGCGGAAGGCCATCACTCCCTGTCTATGTAATTGACCTCCTCCTCCCAGGGACGCCTTCAGGGCTGGTGGCCCCAGCGCCTTCCTGCTTCTTTGGATATAGGAAGCCCCCGGGATCATTCTTGAATGTCCAGCTGTCCTTAGCTCAGTTTTCTCCTCTGGGCCCCCTCTTCCAACCAGCCCTTCTTCACAAATACCCCACTTTCTTCTCAGAAGAGGCAGGTGCCCTTACTGCAGTTTTCTCTCCTTTAAAATGACCACAGACAGACAGACCTTGAGTCCTTCTGGTGATGTTAGTCAGACTCGCTCTGCCTCATCTTCCTTCATAGCTGCTTCATCCTGCTCCCTGTTCCAAGTCCTGATTTTTATCTGTTGTTGTTGTCTTATTTTGCCTTTACATATTTTAGATCACTGTAAGGGAATCTTGCCTCCAGAATCTTCCTTTTACACCTACCACTTTCTTTTCCTCATGTCTACTCAAAGCTCAAAGCATGAAGTGAGAACTATGCAACCAGACAGTAGTGGCTCACGCCTGTCATCCTAGCTGCTCAGGAAGCTGAGATCTGAGGATTATGTTTCAAATCCAGCCCAAGCGGGAAAGTTCTTGAAACTCTTATCTCCAGTGAACCGCCAGCCAGTGCCAGGAGCAGTGGCTCAAGTAGTAGAGCTTTAGCTTTGAGCTCAAAGGCTCAGGAACCATGCCCAAGACCTGAGTTCAAACCCCCAAAAAGAAATAAATAGAAGAAAGTATGGTAAAACTCAAGTTACATTTTCTACCCTGTAATTCTCATGGCTATATGTACTAGAACTCTGAAACTAAAGTCGTAATGAATCAGATGGCTCTTAGAAGATTCCAGAATCCTCATGACTTTTTCCCTTTTCCTAATGGTAGCCTTTTGTCATAGAAGTCTATGCTCAGAGCAGCTTGTAACCTGGGACAAGAGAAGCATGTTTCTCTGTGATAAGTAGAATTTGTGTGGAAAGAGAAGGTTCCACTGACTCCCGCCGATCCTTGCATGGCCTGGCTGAGCATAACCCCCTCCAGAGAGTCCAGAGTGAGGGCAGAGAGGGTCACTAGCGTATGCCAGTGAAGACCAGCCTGACAAGCCTGATCAAGAAGGTCAATAGTGGAAAGATGCTTCCTCTTGCCTGCATTGTGCTATTAAGCAGCCAGGAAAGAGTATGTTTGGATACTGACACAATACATTTGCCCATAGGCTTCCTTCAAAATTCCTCTGGGAACTCTTCCAGACACACCCTCCTCCACAGATATTATGAAGATGGTATAAATTTTGCTGACTCTGTCTTACTTAAATCGTGCTTGGTCATTCTCATAAGAGTCTGGAAGATGATTTACTGTTTCTGTGTTACAATTTTTTCTTGTGTTTGAAGTGGAAATAATTTTATTACAGATTAAAATAATTTCTCCTCTCAAGCACATGCTAACATAATATTGTGAATTTGAAAATTGATTTTTCTGTATTCACATGCTTAATGTTAAAGACAGAATTATTATTATTATTTTGCCAGTCTTAGAGCTTGAACTCTGGGCCAGGCACTGTCTCTGAGCTAACACTCTACCACTTGAGCCACAGTGCCACTTCCAGCTTTTTCTGAATAGTCTATTGTAGATACAGATTTCACAGACTTTCCTGCCTCAGCTAGTTTCGAACCACAGTCCTCAGATCTCAGCCTCCTGAGTAGCTAAGATTATAGGCATGAGCCACCAGTGCCCAGCTTTTATTACCATTTTTAAAAATGGAAGGGGCTTGGTTGTTCCTAGTGATAGAGCATGTGTGTTTCTAAATTTGATCCCAAGCACCTGAAAAAAAATCTACATTTTCCTTGTAAAGTAGTACCTACTTTTTGTGCATTTACTAGTTTTTCAGACAAATCTAGTTTATTTGGTACAATGAAACAACCTTAGCTTAGGTGTTAATGGTTCATTCCTGTAATCTTAGTTACTTAGGAGGCTGAGATCTGAAAGATTGCAGTTTGAAGCCAGCCTGGGCAGAAAAGTCCAGGAGAAACAATCTCCAATTAACCAGCAAAAACCAGGCTGGAGGTATGGCTCAAGTAGTAGAACACTATCCATGAGCAAGCAGGTCTAGCAAGTGTAAGGCCCTGAATTTAATCCCTGATAACTGTATGTGTGGGTGCATGCGCACACACACACACAACCCACAAGGACCCTCTTTGTTACATATTCATTTGTAAGAGGTATGTTTCTTTTGTCCTTTTCGTTTTCCTCATAGCTTAAATTTCAAGTATTTAGTAGAATTGACTACATGGAGGTATATACTTACCTTGGCTTGAAACTTTCTATACCAGGATTAGAGAAAAAATACTATTCTTTGGATCTACACAACAATACTATTTGTACAGTTAAGATGACACAAGGCTGAGGGTGTAGCTCAGAGAGAGAGTACGTTCCTACCTTTCAAAAGGCCCTGGGGGCCAGGCACTGGTGGCTCAAGCCTGAAATTCTAGCTACTCAGGAGGCTGAGATCTGAGGAGTGCAGTTCGAAGCCAGCCCAGGCAGGAAACTCTGTGAGACTCTTATCTCCAATAAACCACCAGAAAACTGGAAGTGGTGCTGTGGCTCAAGTGGTAGAGTGCTCACCTTGAACTGAAGAGCTGAGGGACAGTGCCCAGGCCCAGAGTTCAAGCCCCACAACAACAACAACAACAACAAAGGCCCTAGGCTCAGTCTCCAGTACAACAGAGAAAAAAAAAAAAAGGAAAAGAACAGTATGCTTGAAGCAGTTCCTAACTGATAACGGCATCCTATATCATCATTTTTATTTTCGTTATTACTGGTGGCGGTGGTGGTGACAGTAGTAGAAAATAGATATGTATAATGTAATTGTCCTTTTTTATTGTAAGGATTAAACTTGGGGCTTTATGCTTGCTAGGCAAGAGCTCTACCACTTGGGCCACAACCCCAACCAAGCTTTCAGCTTGGTTTTTCAGGCTAGCCTGGGACCAAAATTTTCTTCCTCTGAGATTACAGGTATGCCACGGTGCCTAGCCTATAGTCATCTTTAAACAGGCCAGGATAGAAATGACTTCATTTAAAAAATACTCCCTGAGGAAAAAGAATCTTAATAAATCAATGTTTAGGAAAAAATCCAGAAGCCACCCACTAGTGGCTCACACGTATAATCCTAGCTACTCAGGAGGCTAAGATCTGAGATCATGGGTTCAAAGCTAGCCCCAGCCCCATAAGACTCTCATCTCCAATTAACCATCAAAAAGCTGGAAATGGAGCTTTGGCTCAAGTACTAAAGCACTATCCTTGAGCACAAAAGTTTAGGGACAGTGCCCAGATCCTGAGTTTAAGTCCCAGGACACAAACATTCTCTCTCTCTCTCTCTCTCTCTCTCTCTCTCTCTCTCTCTCTCTCTCTCTCACACACACACACACACACACACTCATACTAATTGCACAATGACATGGATAGACTTAATTCTATTGAACTGTATACTTTAAAATTGTTAAGAGGGGCCAGGTATGGTAGCTACTTGGGAAGCTAATACCAGTAGGATCATGATTCAAGGCCAGCCTGGGCAAAAAGCTCATAAGACCCCCATCTCACAGGAAAAAGCTGGGTGTATTGGTACATGCCTATCATCCCCGGTAAGAAGGTGTAAATAGGATCCAGACCTAAACCCAAGACCCTCTTAAAAAAATAACAAAAACAAAACAACTGGAGTCATGACACAAGTAGTAGAGTTCTTGTCTAGCAAGCACAGAGCCTGGTGTTCAAAACCACAGTATTGGGCTGGGAACATGGCTTAGTGGTAGAGTGTTTGCCTAGCATGCATGAGGCCCTGGGTTCAATTCCTCAGTACCACATAAACAGAAAAAGCTGGAAGTAGCACTGTGCTCATCTGAGCAAAAGAAGCTTAGAGACAGTGCTCACACCCTGAGTTCAAGCCCCAGGACTGGCAAAAAATCAAAGATTAAAACAGTACCACCCCCACCCAAAAAAAACTTACCATGGTAAAAGTTAAGTGTGGGTGGGTAAAGTGGGGTATAGAAACAGTTGGTTACAGAGTTGGCAAGGTGGAGGTGGCAGCAGTGGGCTTGTGGTGCACAGATCCTGGGGGGTGGATTTGGTTACAGGTGAGGGAGAGCTCCTCCTCACTGGTCCTCCTCCTCCAGCCAGTTGTCTGGTGTGAATAGGGACCCCTGCAATATCGCTGGGCTGGTGAGATTTGAGTCAGGGCTCTAGAAAGGCAGAGCCCTCCTTGCCTGACACACTGACACTCAGTAGGTCTTTCTCCTGTTATTCGCTCTGAAAGTTATGCCTGCACCCCCAGTGTGCCATCTTAGAGGACGTCTGCTCCTGAGGTGCCGCATGGCCCCTTCTCAGAAGCTCCATGTTCATGGATATTTGGGCCCCCTGCCACTGAAGCTAACAGACAAGCAAGCCAAGGTGTTAGTTACTTGCCTAGCCTTGAGCCAGGATAGCTGTGGCTGGACAGGAGGTTCCAACCCTCTAGTCCCATCCTTTGTCTTCTACCTCATTTGGTCGACCTATGACACCCACACTCAGAAAACACTGCCAGACAGGAAAGAACTGAAGGTTGGTCTCCAGTGGCACAGGAAGGAAAGCTCTGTTACCCTAAGAGAACTTGGCCAGAAATGATTAAAATAAGATGCACCAGGATCATGAATGGTGTCTTCAGACCAAAGCCAGCTTTTCCCACCTTTAATTTTTACGAATTACTGATGTTTATAGAATCAGCAGTTTTTCCTATTTCCAAAGAAGGATTGTTTTTATTTGTTTTTATTGGTTGTAGTTTTTTTCTTTTTGGGGGAAGGAGTTCCTGGGATGCCTTGTTCTGTTGTTAATTTACAGTGCTAACTTTCACCCTGTTTCCATTAGGAGATGAAAGCATGGAAATTAAAAAACAAATTACAGGGATGAGAAGATTATTGAATGACAGCACTGGAAGGATATATCAGCGTGTAGGCAAAGAAGGAGAAAAATTAAAAGAAGAGCCCCAGGATTTGGATTTAGTGTGGCCTCAACGTTTGAACTCCTCCACTGAGCCTCCACAGGGCCTCCACCCTTCCCGTGGTGTGTGGAATGAGCTACCACCCCAAAGTGGGCAGTTCTCAGGACAGTATGGCACACGTTCTAGGACCTTCCAGAGTCAGCCCCATGTTGCTGTGAGCTCCAATGGTATGATTGTCATCAGGTGTTTAGAATGCATTTGTTGGTGGTTGTCCTGTACTTCATTTTGTTCCCAAATACTGTTCTTTGAGATCCATTTATTAAACCGCTTCCTTAATACCCACCTTCATTGAGTTTTTTTTTTTTTAAGACAGGGAAGACATAAAGGAAAAAATTGAAGTATGTCAAAAGTCCAGAAATGAAAATCGGGAAAGATGGCAGGTCTCAGCCCTTTAAGAAGTTAAAGCTGTTAACTGCCAATACAAATGTTATTGCCATAAGAGACTCAATACGGGGACAGCAAAAAAGACCCTTCACCCTTACAAGAAGCTTCTTGGTGGGATGTGTATATCCACACGGCCTCCTGTTCAGTTCTCCTCTGCTTCATCATCTGAAGAATCCTCAGAGGAAGAGCTCATAACCTACATCTCACAGAACTCCCTCTTTTAACCCTTAATTCTGTGTTGGGTCAAAGAATTCATGCTTTCTAACTCCTCCTCATCACTGAGAAGTATTCCTTTAAAGAAAAATATCTTTGAAGTCCTTAAGTCGTAAGGAGTGGGGAAAATAACATTTTTTTCAGCATTTAAAAAATTTTATGGTCTTCTCAGCCATATTAATTTTCCAGCTGATACATTAGATTTTATTTATAAATTATGTACAGATGTGCCAGCCTATAGTTTTCACAAAGAACAATAGGAAAAAAAGATTTTTCAGCTACCTTGAAAAGTTAAGGATGTTCTTCCTTTTATTTTCATTTTAAATCAGTCAAGAAAGAGAACTGGTGATGTGTTGTTTAAACACAATTCAGTGTAACCAGTTCAGAAACAAGAAAAGCCATCCCGAGACACTAATGAGACAGCCAGGGGCTCAAGATGGACGGTGTCTTCTCTTCCTCTCAGTATTACTGAGGCCAATATCCAATATCAAGTTCACATGCTGGCATGCTTCCAGGTTACAGGGAGATGGCTCTTTAAAGGCTCCTCCATAAAAAAAAAAAGTCTGTTCTCTTTAAAATTAGAAAATGATTTATAACAAGCTGAGGGGTTGGTTTTGTCCTCTAAAAACCATAAAGACAGTACTTAGAAATAACACCGAAGAATAGTGTATAAAGCTCCCTGATTCTGCTGACATGGAAAGACAGAAGTAAAAATACCTTTATGCCTTTCAGTTGGTGTGAAGAGAGAACTTTTGGGTAACAGGTGTTCTCATTTCTAGGACACAGCAAAAATAATGGAGAAGTGTTCATGTTCATAAAAGTTACAAGCTGATTTCTCCATAGAAGTTTGAAAATAGAACTTTTTGTGATTATTTTCCCCATACTATCAATAAAAGTGCATTATATTCAGTTGATCTTTGAATAACACAGGTTTAAACTGTACAGGTCTATCAAGGAGGACTTCTTTTGAGATTTGTGAAAATCTGAGCAAACTCATACAGCCTAGAAATCGTGAAAAAAGTTTTAAAGTTAGGTATGTCGTGAATGTGCAAAATATATGTATGCAATAGCCTATCATTTACCATAAAATATGTTTTATTAAAAATTCGAATTGAGCCGGGCACTGGTGGCTCATGCCACCTACTAACTACGTAGGAGGCTGAGATCTGAGGGTAACGATTCAAAGGCAGCCTGGGCAGAAAAGTCTATGAGACTCTTTTCTTCAGTAAACTACTCAGGGAGTGGGAGGAGAATGGAAATGGTTTTGTGGCTCAAGTGGTGGAGTGCTAGCCTTGAGCTAAAGAATCTCAGGGACAGCACCCAGGCCCTGAGTTCAAATCCCAGGACTGGCAAAAAAAATTTTTAATCAATTTGATCTCGGGGCTCACACCTATATAATTGTAGCTACTTTAGGGAGGATCACAGGTCAGTCAAGTAAGACAAGTCCAGAAGACTCCCATCTCTATAAAGAGAAGTTAGGTGGCCCATATCTGTGGTCCCAGTGATGATGCCTCAAGTAGGTGGATCACAGCTCAGGGAGGGCAGAAGACATGACTCAGGAGTAGAGCACCAGCATAGCAAATGTGAGGTGGAGTTCAAGCCCTTGTAACCACCAAAAATTAAAATTTAGCAAAACCAACCATGCACTTACAGATTGTAATCTATAATATTTACAGTTGAGAAAAATACAAACAGATCAAAAATAGTATTAAATCATACTGCAAATTAAGGAAGAAATAGTGTAGTTTTCACCCTTTTTCTGTTGCCACTGCAAAAGTTAAACGTGGCTTTTCAACTGCAGAGGGAGTCAGTGAAGGCCCCCTCATCGCTCAAGGATGTAACTGTGACTAAATTGTTGTAATAATTTTTTATTGTAAAGTGGTAACATCTTTGTTTACCAACAAGTGGTAACATCTTTGTTTACTAACATTTTCAAAGTAAACAATTGTGTAACTTAAAACGTTATCTTGGCCAGCACTCTTCACTCATGGTTGAAATCCTAGCTACTCAGGAGGCTGAGATCTGAGGATCACTGTTTGAAGCCAGCCCAAGCAGGAAAGTCCATGAGACTCTTTTCTCCAATTAACCACCAAAAATCAGGAAGTAGAGCTGTGTCTCAGGTGGTTGAGTGCTAGCCTTGAGCAAAAAACAACTCAGATAGCATCGAGGCCCTGATTTCAAACCCCAGGACCAACACAAAAACAAAAAAACCCATTATATTTAACTATTGTATCATTTTGCTGCGGTGAACTTCTCTCAGGTAATCATAAATAATGAGTATTATAGGATTTAAATTATATCCCATGTATATAATAAAATATATAGTTTGAACAAAATCTTAAAACATACCTCAGCCACCTATCAGAAAACTTAAGTAGGAGCTGTCCCTTAAACCACTCATTTTATGGCAGCCAACATCACTGCTAGAGAGGACTGGGCTGTCAGAGTGCTTTTCCAAATGTGCTGTTTTATTCCAAGAGCTTACTTGATACAGAATAGGATAGTTTTATTAAGGGAAATATGTTAAATTTAAACAGGTGGAAAGGAGATGATTGTGAGGGAAAGAAAGAAGCAGCAATGGATAGAAGATGGAGGAGGAGAAAAGCAACCCATCAACGCATTCTGATCTATCCAGTGAAGTCCTCTCTTAGCTGCTCCCTGCTTTTTTCCAGCAACATACAGGATTCTAGACATTTCCAGATGTTCACAGCTCTTCATTTTTTAAATAACATACTAATATTAAAATTCTTTTTAATACTTAGACTCAACTCTCAATATAGATTCTGATAACATACATACACAGCTACCAGTTGTTTTGTAAGGCTGTTTTGAGTGCTTTTTTAAAAAAAATTATTTTTGTGCAAACTAATATGGGTGTGACAATAATACTTTAGGGTATTGTTATGCAGATGGGCTTGTCTTAAAATAGGTAGCCTGCTGTGGCCAGGCATTGTGTGTGTGTGTGTGTTCACACACACACCTTAGTGCTGCAGAAGCCTGGGTAATTAGATGAAGTCAGACCCCAAAATTTAGGTTGTGAAAATTATCAGGTACATTTTCATTAGGCACAGCTTCATAGTAATTGTACATGTTTCAAAATCCTGTCAGCAAACCGTCTTTTTTTCCCCTTTTATTATTTGTGTGTGTGTGTGTTGGGAGCATGTCATTCTTTTCTCTCTCATGCTTAGGAGAACTTCCAGTGGTGAACTCGTCAGTTGAATCAAACTGCTGTACTTGTAACTGCCAGTCAACGTTACAAGCCATTCTTCAAGAACTCAAGACCATGAGGAAATTAATGCAAATCCAAGCAGGTACAAAGATCTGACATCTTCAGTTGGGGTGTATGTTGTGCTTTGGTTTTTCCCACCTTGCTGTCTTACTGTGCCTTTTCAAGTGCCCATTTTCTCTGATTTTTCTACAATTCCCCCACTTTTTTTTTAATCATACATTCCTCATTATCCCCATGCCTACTCACAGGTACACATTCTCAGTATACTCCATTGCATGATCTCTTTGGTACTTCACCAATGTCGGTTAATTAAATTTTGGAATATCTGACTTGGAAGAGCCTTTTCGGAATGCCAGCATCACAGTTGAAGACATTCAAGGATGAGAGCAGATGCAGTGCTGAGCCTGAGGCTTAGCATTGGGTTGAGGTGAAGGGGGGATTGGTCACCCAGTTTCTCCTAACAGGATGACTTCATTCCCACCCCACCTCCAATGCCTCCCTCCCATGCTGATACTGAGGCTTGAACTCAGGGTCTCTTGGATTTTTTGCTCAAGGCTGGTACTCTACCACTTTTTATCATGGCTCCACTTCCAGTTTTTTGCTCATTAATTGGAGATAAGAGTCTCAAGGATTTGTCTCCCTGGGCTGGCTTCGAAAATCATGATCCTCAGATCTCAGCCTTCTGAGGAGAGTAGCTAGGATTACAGGTATGAGCCACCAGTGCTGGCTGCAGGGTAACTTCTGAGCCTTCAAGTTCTTGTTTGTAAATTATTTGTATCTAATTCACAGGGCTGTTTTTCAAGTCAGAATGAGATAGCAAATGTAAATTCATTTTGTAATATGATATAAGCATGAGCTCTCTCATTTGGGTTGTTTTAAATCATTGTTACTATTGATATGTTGTACAGAGGAGTCAGGTGATGAATATCATTAATGTTGTTTTTAAAACCATGTAGCTTTTGACTTTCAGAAGTCTGAAAATCAGTGTTTATCTAGTTACTTGTTTTCTAGTCTCCATAATTAGAGGAAAACAGGATTTTCTTGGGTCATGGGTACAGGAACCAATAGATAATTTTGTTAAAACTTCCCTCTAAGTAAAGGGAAACTGATGCTTAATGATGGTTACGATAAAGCAGAAAAATAGTCCCTTGTGACTGGCCTTCCTACCCTCAGAAATTGTTCTGGGTGCCGCTTAGGAAGTTATAGTAAAGTCTTAGTATTTAGTGATGTGATTTTGATAAATAAGGCTTCATTATGACAGGAGTTGACTTTGCTGAAGATGCCTTGCGCTCATAAATTGGCGCGTTGAAATGAAATGTATAACTACTTGAAGATGGTAAAAAATTTAATTTAAAAAAGAAAACTTAATTCTTTGGCATATCAGTAATCCAGAATCACATTCAAGTGAGTTAAAGGCTTTATGGAATTCTGTATCTTTTAAAATAAATACTAAATTGGATCTTATCCCAAGGCAAAAATAAGCATTTTGCTCAGGTCAGTAAGCATCATCTGACTCACCTTGTTTCACCACAATAATTCGTGTTCCTATTCACCTGACAAAGGTTACCATCTCCTAAAGAAGTGCCTCAGGAAGAAAGGGAACTTGATTCTGTATGGATTCTTCCCTTCGTGGGAGAATTTGTTAGCACTTAAGAAAATACGCATACGACACTGTAATGATTTATTTTGTTACCTAAGCTCCTTACTACTGAAATGGCAAACTACAAATTGCAGCCATGTAAATCCTTGACTGAAGCCTTTTTAGAATCTATTAAGTAAATGCCACTTTGTCACCATGTTTTCTCTTGTGAACCTTTTGCAGATTAAAGATGTAAATGATTCCAGAGCTGTGGATAGTATAAAGGATAAACTGAATACATTACTTTAATTTTCTCAAACTTAAAAAAAATTGTGTTATGCAGGCAGATTTATTTAAGGTTTATTGCCTTTAAGACTCAGATTTAAAATATATTTTGGAGGTTTCACCTTTAAGGAAAGACAAAGGAATAAGATCAAACAGTAAGATCTGGATATAAGATACAGGCTCAGTCTAGATTTGCAAAAGAAGCAAAACTCATATAGTCCATGTGTGCTTTAAACCCAAACCATTTTTATTTATCATTTGAAAGAGTGAGATGTACAGGGCTGCAGGTAGATGGTCTTGATGATTGTTTATGAGGTCCACTGGACTCTGGGAACTGGACATAGACTTTGTCTGAACTAGAATACAACTCAGAGATGTCTTCAACTGTCTGAGCAGAGAACCACTGTGGAGAACTTTAGAACAGTCCTGACACTCCCACACCTGGACACTCCACTTAGTCTGGAGTGGGCTAAAACATTGACATGTTCTTCAAAACCCAGAGTAAGCAAAGAGACTAATTACTACTGCCTGAGTGATTAAACAACTTTACTTGTAAATTAGCTTCCAGTCTGGAAATGAAACTGTCAGGATCAAAGTGTAAACAGTGTTTATTCTCATACTGATAGAATATAGAAGTTAATCTGTGTTCATGCATTTAAAGGCCATTACTGCAACACTTGGCTTATGTTTATAGGTTCCTTTCTGTTTTTTTTTTTTTAAATAGACATTCAAGGATCTATCCTGTGGTCATTTGTAGGGCTCTGTATCCATGCATGAGCATCTAATACAAATTCATGGAGTATTTCCTTCTATACTGTATTAGAATAGCTCCAAATGCTTAGCCAACATTACTTCCTAGAGTGCATTAGTTAAAATCTAATCCCACCATCTTCAATTCTTTCAGGGTATGTTCAGTTGTGAGTACTTAGTCCTGGTACTGTTCTTGCATCTTTAGAATTCAAACTGCTTCTAGATTTTACTAGTTTTTCAACTTAGAGAACTATATTGTTCCTACTTTTCAGCTAGAAAACTGAAGTCTTATACAAGTGGCCTGGTCTAATACAGGATGAGCTTGTGCCCTGGAGACAGCAGATTTGATAATAGTTGAAGAAGGAGTTGTTGATTTGATAATAGTTGAAGAAGGAGTTGCTGGATCAGATTCCATAACTCATAGGCTTCTCCCCCCACCCTCCGCCACTTCCCTGTATTCGAAGGAAACTTTCCAAGCTATTTCTGTTGATCATCTCACCCAAATATCACCATCATTCCATCTTTATCAATTTTGGCAGCTCTAGATTATTAGCAACTGATCACTTCACCTCCAAATGACAGTGGGCATATTCCTGAAATAGGAATTCCAGAAAGCATGGATGACTACCTTAGTTTAAGTTCTGGAGTTCTCTTGCATTCAATAATGCCATGCGCTTGAGGTTGCCATCTTCAAACATTTCCTCCTGGCTCTTAATCCCCGCCCTCTGTTGGAGGGGACATTGGAGCAGGACATTGTGACAGTTGGCTGGGTTTTTCTATGGGGGTTTCTTGGCTGTTAGAGCTTTAAAGTTTACTGAGCTGCATTTGATAAGCTTGGGGTCCTGAGTGAGATTTACTCTGGGGTACTTAATTTTTTAAAAAAAAACATTTTTACTATATATTATTTTAATTTTATTATCTTTTAAGTAGTTGTACAAAGAAATTTCCATTTCAGTTATGAGTAATACAGTGCATCTTGATCAGTGTCACGCTTTTGGTCATTCTCCCTCATCTCTCCCAACCCATCCCCTCCATTTTCCTAGTGTCATTTTCACATATGTACATTGAATATTATGACTGCCTTTGCTCACCCTTCCTCCTTCAGTTGTCTAAAGTTCAGCCTCTCTCCTTGACCTTAAAGCCCCCCTGCCCCCAACACATACCTCATGTACCAGCTTCCCAGTCTTCATTTTGTTAGACTGCAAGTTAACTGTTGAAAGGAGTTACACCATTGGAATTCTCCCCTGAATATACCATACTTTAGTTAATACATCTGAATATATGTGCATATGTATATTTACATATATATTTAGTAAATTGGATCTGGCATCCACATATGAGAGAAAAATTGCGTCTTTTGTCTCCCTGGGCATGATTTGACTTACCATAGATTATCCCAGGTCCATCCCTTTCCCTGAAAGTACTATGGTATCATTCTTGAGGGAGGAGTAAAATTCAATTGTGTATCTGTTGTCTCAATTCTTGATCCATTTGTCCCTTGAAGGACTTCTGGGCTGTTTCCATAACTTGGCTCTGGTAAATAGTACAGCAATAAACATGGCTTGTGCAAGTGGCTTTACCATATCCCAACTTACCATATGGGCAAGCATGGTATGGCTGGGTTCTTAGGGGAGGTCTGTGTTTAGTTTATTTTTGAGGAATCTTCAAACTGCCTTCCATAATGGTCGGGTGCTTAATTCTTGACAAAGCTTCACTACTGTATCAGTTCACAAATCACAGAAATGGACCGGGGTATGTTTTCCTCAGACACAAGTGCCTGTACCATATTTGTGTTTATTGTCCACAGTTGGAACTCAAAACAGACAACAACCCCCAATTTCCCTTATATGCTCCCAGCGAACTGCAGTCTCACGCAAGAGAACTAAAAAGAGAAAATTGCCCCCAAAGAGCATGGAAGCTGTTACTGAGAAACAGAAGGCCAGTGTGTTAGAAATCGAGACGAAGCCAGCAGCAGGGGCCTCAGAGCCTCAGCCAGGACTCCCAGCCCCCCAACACACCTCCGCTGAAGAGAGCCACGTTCTGGGATTTGGCATTGTTCTCGAATCGCCTTCCTCAGATGTAAGTTGATGTTTTTTCTGGCTGCTGACTCTAACCAGTAGAACTTTCAGGAATTTTACCCTATTATATCCGCCCCTGACAACTTAAGAGACTTGATGTGGGAAAAAGGAAAGACTAGCAATCCTTGCCTTGCCAGGAACTTTCATTTTGGAAAACTTCATGCCTTATTTATTCAAATATATTTCCATCCGTTATCTCTGGAAGTAGATGAGTGATGGCGTAAATAATTTGCTCACTAATTTCTTTAACGTGTTTAATTTCAGAGTGGTGGTTTTCAATTTCCTCAATATAGAAAACTAAAAGAATATAATTAAATCCTTTGTGGATGGGCATAAGTGAGCAGAAGCATACAGATAAGGTCATACCTTTCTGGAAACATAAACTAATAATAATAATAAAAAAAGGGAGCAGTAGTGCTAATTCTGTTTTATAGATGCAAGCTACACTGCTAATTAGGTGGCAGTGCCGTGCCGTTGACTCCATGTAATGATAGGTTAATGCTCTGCAAAGGTTTGCTATTTTAATATCATAGCTAGAATGTTGTTGCAGTCTGGGATGTTGGATTCCATCTGAGATATTTATCTGACTTGCTGTTTTATATTCATAGGACCATAAGTGAATTTCTCTCATGAGGTGCTATATTTGCAGTTGCATACTCTGTTTGCAGTATCTTTATCTTGAGTACGTTTACATCATTGTGAGCCCCAACTTGTTGGAGTTCTTAAAATAAATAAAAGTGAGTTATCTATTATTATCAAATCACATGGGATGTGAATCCTGCTGAGAACTCCCACAGGACAATATAGGGTTGGAGTTTGGCCCTACCTTTTAAACTTGAAATAAGCAACAAATCACTGAATATATTTTAAGTATTCCCTGTGATTTGTAGGAAGACAGTGTGCTAGCATATATTCTCATTAGGTCTTTTTTTAATAAAGGGAGGCAATAAAAATAACCATCTTGCCAGGCGCTGGTGGCTCACGCCTGTAATCCTAGCTACTCAGGAGGTTGAGATCTGAGGATCCAGATTCAAAGCCAACCAAGGCAGGAAAAATCCATGAGACTCTTATCTTCAGTAAGCTACCAGAAAAACGGAAGTGGTGCTGTGGCTCAAGTGGTAGAGCGCTCACTGAAAGCTGAAGAGCTGACAGTGCTCAGGCCCAGAGTTCAAGCCCCACAACTGACAAAAAACAAACCATCTTATGACTTTTTTAGACTGGACATTCATTTGAACTTTTATCCAATCCTTGGTGTTTCAGGTGCATTTTTGTTTGATTTTTTGGTAAATCTATAAGCACATGCTCCAACTGTTAGGAAGTTCTAAAAAAGAAAAAAAAATTAAGTTAAAGCCAATGCAGTGACTTTAGCTTATAATACTAGCTACTTGGGAGATGGAGATAAAGGATCACAGTTCAAGGTTAGCCTAGGACATAAAAGTTTGTGAGACTTCATCTCAGCCAGTGGCTAGATAGTTTGGTATGCTCCAGTCTTCCCAGCTACAGGGGAAACAAAATGGTTAGGCATAGGACATACACCTGTCATCCCCAGAGATACAAGGAAGCATAAGTAGGAGGATTGCAGACCAGGCCAGACCAGGCATAAATGGAGACTGTACCTTAAAAGTGACCATGGCATTGACCAAAATGAACTAAACAACTCCATGGCAGCGATGGGAGGGAGGGAACAAGTGGGAAAGAGGGAACAGCTGATGCTATGCAAAACAAAAGAAATGTACAGACCACCCAATGTGGAAGAAATAACTGTATCGCAAAACTCATAGAACTCATAAATATTATAGACCTTGATAGACAATTTGCTCCAGGAAAGTTAGAATGTGTTTGTGACTTTAACTGAGCATCACTATCTCACAATACTGTGAAATTTGGGAAATTATGTAACCACTTAATCACAATAAAAATTTTGAGGGGCTGGGAAGGTGGCTCAGTGGTAGAGCACTGCCTTGCATGCCTGAGGCCCTGGGTTCGATTCCTCAGCACCACATAAGCAAAAAAAAAAAAATTGAAAAAACAAACAAACAAAAAGTAACCATGGCAAAAAGAGGCTGGAGGCATGGCTCAAGTACCTGGCCTGGCAAGCAAAAAGGCCAAGTTCAATCCCCAGTGTTGCCAAAAAGAGTACATATAAATTTTAAAATCATTAAGATAATAAGTTCTATTCTGGACTAGTCTATTAATTTGATTGTACCATATTGTTTCTGCAGTTAAAGTTGGATTCCAGTCCTGGAGAGAACATGTATTTAGAAACAGAAAAATTATTATACAAAGTTCATTTAATCTTAATCAGTTTTCATCACTCTTTACCATTTTCTGCAGATTTTATTTGCATTCTTTTCTGCTGGCATTGCTATATTAGCAGTAATTATTTGAGTTTTGTAACTTATTTTCTACATTGGTTGGTCAAATGCCAGTAACTGAACTTTGTTCATTTTATTCTTAAGCTCCAAATGTACTTTAGAGATAAATTGTAAAAAGGTCAGATAAAGGCCATATGTACATTTGTGAAGTGGAATTAAATAGAATTTTTATTGTCTTTACCAATGTCAGAATTATAAGTTTATATGTTAAATAAAAATAACTTCTCTTATTCACAAATGACTTTGTTAACAAGAACTAGGAAATGAGATTAAGCACATTCAGCATTGTCCATGAAATCATGGGTGCTGATTGTCTTTGAAGAATAACTTATTTCAAAAGAAAAGCAAAACACCCACCCTATATGGGCATTATCATTGCATTATTTAGCAGATACATGATTATCTCTACAACAGAAACTGAGTCTGCATGAAGAGAACATGCTAAGTCTCCTCAAGTACCTTTCTAGTTCCTTGTCATTTCTTAACCATGAGTCTTTCAAAACTTGAGGAGAAGTCTAGAGGAAATAAGTCCTATAATTTTGCAGCAGTTACTCTATAAAACAGGTTGGACAAAATATGAGCAGATGGGAATTGTGTATTTGGAGATGGGCTCCAAGAAGTCCATAGAGTTGGAAGGATCGTGTCCAAAGCCATAAAATTGGGTGAGTGGCCCACTAGCCTTGGGAAGAGTAGGATGAGGCCTGAGAGTAAAAGCCTTGGTATGTATGGCAGCCAAGCCTGTCAGGCTGTGGGTGCTGGGAAGCCATTGCAAGGTTCAACATAGGGATGATCTTGCCTGTGACTTGAGTGTGGTCACAATGCATGATAGGTAGTTGGGGAGAGGATGCACCAGTCAAGGGGAACAGCAGAACGATGGCCAACTCAGCCACACAAGAGGCTGGAGGGCCGCCTGAGAGCAGGTGGAGACCAGAGAACAAGGGCTCTTCGGAGGACTGAGTGGGAAGCAAAGCCCCGATTTCTGTCCTGCACAACTAGGTTGACTACAAGCTGGTATTTAACTGTGATAAGGAGAGCAGGAGTAGAACCTGGCTTTTTGCTCTGGATGGGAAGGAAAAAGGAGTTTAGTATCCTCAAAATGCCCCTTCGTAGCTTAAGTTAGTGTTCAGGGCTAGGACATGCAGGTGTTGAACCTATGCTTTATTGCCTTTCTTTAAAAAATCGCCATTACCAGCATTTGAACTCATTACCTTATGCTTGTTCAGCTGTCACTTTGTGACTGAACCACATCCCTAGCTTGGATATTTGGCTTTGTTTGTTTGTTTGTATTGAGATGGAGTGTGAAGGACTTTTCTGCCCAGGCTGGCTTCTAACCTCAGTCCTCTGGATCTCAGCTTCCTGAATAGTTAGGATTATAGGTGAGAGTCACCAGTGCCAGGCTGCTTTATTGCAGTTTTTTAAGTATAAAAAATTTACTCCAAACTTCTAAAAGAAATTTACAGTGCATTGTTCACCTTTCTACACTGTGACAGACACAAATGTGTATATCCCATCTTCAGACTCCTAAGGGTTGTTCCTACTCAAATGCGGAACAACAAGTAAGCTCTGGAAAGAAGCTACAGGAATGTCAGCACCTCAAGTGCTGGGAGCTTTAGATGATATAGAGCATATTGGAGAATCCTGTTGCAATGCCTGGCACCTAGAAGGGTTCTCAATACATATTAATTTGCTTAATATGCAAATGACAAAATAACATGCATTTGTATTAAAGACACTCTGTAAAATAAATTTACAAAGAATTGTGTCTAGAATTGCCTTTGGTTAGGAACCCGATCCTTTACCAGTTACTTGTTCTTTTCTAACTCCTCCTTTCTGTCCTCACCCACTGTCTTCAAGGCTCTAATCTCATATAGAATGTTTTATATTGATGTGTAATAACTTAGGTGATTTCCTATTCTTCTACCCCAGCTTACGAGTGGAGAATACATAATAAAATAAAAATTTAAATACGTCATAATATTCTAAGTATATTGTTCTGTCATAAGAAGTGATCCATTTAATCCTTACTCTGAGCTCTCTTCCTGCGCCTCATACAGGAAGGCCACAAGTTCACATGGCCAGAAGAGGTGGGGGTGGTTCACTGTGGGAAAGATTTGGGCGTCCATTCTAGCACAGGACAGACACTGAGTAACTGCTTACAGGGCAATGACTAGATGAAAGAGAACTGAGAGGATAGCCTGTGGCTATTAATTCTGTCTACCTGAAAGTGTCCTGGGGAGAAGGGGGTGCTAAGAAAGCAGGCTGTATGGTCAGGCTACTGATTAGTCCCAAAGCTCTGTGATCCTGAGCATGGGACCTGCCACTCCTGTTCAGCTTTCCTCCTGTAAAATGAGGCAATAATAAGGCTTTCCTCATGGAGTTGGTCTGTTGGAAGACATAAATGCAACCTTGTATAAATCCATTAGAATAGTACCTGACACATTTTAAGCAGTCAGTGATAAGTGATGGGTTTTTTTAGCATTGGAGATACAATCTAAGTTATAGGAACAAACATATACATTGTTAAGAAAACTTCCCTGTATATATGAACAGATGCCTATAAACATAAAATGCTCCAGGAAGGAGGTAGCCAGCAATGTTTCTCTTTGAGGGCATGATTATATGATCCTATTTGAATTAACACTTAGGAGAAATTCAACCCTAAATTACACAGAAGCTAAGGTAGAAACCCGCCCCCCCCAAGCAAACTTTAGACTTAAATACAGTATTTACCTCTTTTTCCATGCATTTCACAACCAAGTGCTCCACTAGTACTAAGACAAGACAGTATTTCATTATTCTGTTTTTTGAAGGCAGGGACAGAACTGGGATTTGAACTTGGGGCTTCCCCCTAGCTAGGTTGTGCCTCTACCATTTGAACCACTCTATCAGCCCTTTAATGTTTCATTTCTTAGAGTTTCAGGTTGCCAGTTCTTCATATACTGACTTGTGTTTTTCAGGTCATAGTTATAAGACTCAATTTAGTTCATTATTACTCTTTGGGATTTTTTTTCTGTTTGTTTTTGGCTTGGTGAAACACTTGGTCCAGCTTTTAAAAGTATTTTTCGGGGGCTGGGAATGTGGCCTAGTGGTAGAGTGCTTACCTTGCATGCATGAAGCCCTGGGTTCAATTCCTCAGTACCACATAAACAGAAAAGCCAGAAGTAGTGCCATGGCTAAGTGGTAGAGTACTAGCCTTGAGCAAAAGAAGCTCAGAGACAGTGCCCAGGCCCTAAGTTCAAGCCCCAGGATTGCCAAAAAAAAAAGTTTCGGGGCTGGGAAGGTGGCTCAGTGGTAGAGCACTTGCCTTGCATGCCTGAGGCCCTGGGTTCGATTCCTCAGCACCACATAAGCCAAAAGAAAAAAAGCCGGAAGTGGCACTCTGGCTCAAGTGGCAGAATGCTAGCCTTGAGCTGAAGAGCTGAGGGACAGCACCTAAGCCCAGAATTCAGGCCCTACGACTGGACCCAAAAAAAAAGTTTCTACTTGTTATAGTTACTGTGTGTATTTTCCGTACTTCTGGATTACACAGATTTCCAAATTATCTATGAGTAGTTATATTTCTTCTTAAATAGTGTTAGTATTTACAACAGAAATTGCTCTGAATTCAGAAATCTGTTTTGTTAACATCTTCTTGTCCCAGTAAATGAAATGATCTATGTGGATCTACTAAGGTCAATCAAACAAGTGAGTTTCTATGTATACATTAGTTCATTGAAACCAAGGGAATGTACATGTGAGATATGAGATTCTAACATAGACCGCTTGTGTTCAAATCCTTGCTCCATCACATATTCCTTGGGTGACTTTACATAAGTTGTATAATCTCTCTGAACCTTGGTTTTTCCATCTGCAAATTGGGGATCATAAATGTTAGCCACTGCATAGGATGGTGGTTAAATTTTAAAAGTCCGTGTATAGTGTTAGCCAAGGGCCTTCATAGATGTTAATTATGTCAATATTTTATAGGACATACTGAAATAAATAAACTAGTCTTTGCCCCTCAAGGAGCAGATATGGAGGGAAATTCACAAACAATAATTGCAGCATCATGGCATCATCTCTTGTCCAGAAAGCCAGAAAGTATTTCTGGGAACCAGGAAAACAGGACCTCATTACCTGGAGATCAAGGACAGACTGTTTCAGTGGAGTTAAGAAGAAGCTAGACTGCAGTGTTAAAATCTTACATGCTGTCCATTTGGCTCAGCTATCTTTAACATAAATCAAGCCTGAGCCTTCAGAGTCATTAATTTAATGCTTCAGAAGAAAAAAAGCCAAACAGGTCTCTAGGAGACTACACTCTCTCATTATGCAGGGGCATGAAACAGCTTTCAAGGGACCACATTGTATTGTCTTTTCTAAAATTACATTATTCTACTGAAACTTTATCAAAATCATCTGTAAAGAATTGCATCTTTAATGATTTCTTATAATTTTTTATCCTATCCAACATTAAATGCATGCTAGCATATAAATTATTATACTTAATTTTTCATAGAACTTGGATGGGCACTTTTCACTTAAAATAGAAGAATTCCCCTTACTGTATTGATCTTGATGGAGCACATCCAGCAGGCTTCTGCTCCAACTCTGGGATTTCAGCTTGGCCACATCTGCAGGCCACATCTGTCCAAGGCTGCTTAACATTAACAGCTGGGGCCACCATCACAGCCCAGCCTATTGGTCTTGGCCTCATATGTCCAATAGCCAAGTTCTTTGCATAGGGTTTAATAAATGGTAAAAATAAGTCTGCCTAGAACACACCTGATTTATAGGAAACAATGTTAGTTGTTTTCAGACAGGAGGAGATCACATTTATGAGCAAAACCAACTATGTGTTTCTGCACATTAAAAAACTTTTTCATAAGGTAAAGCTCATTTTCTTAGAAATGCACCTAATAAACTATAACTTTTATAGTAAGTATGCATGAGGGATCATAATAGGACTAAATTCACATCCTTTAAGCATTGTTACCAATCCTGTTGTAAGGTTTTCAGGATGCAATCAGTTATCCATATTCAGCAGAACCCACCTCAACCCTTCAACCCCTCCCTCCTCCCCCCGCCTCCCACCCCCACCCTGGCCCTGGTTGTCTTTCAGGTTTTGGTGTTGAGCCCATCTGAGATTGCCCTGGCCATCTACACTTCCGGACTCCACCATCTTCATGCTTCAGTTCTATGATCCTGAAAGTATCTTACTTTGGTTTTTCTTTAGTTTGTAATACGATCTGCTCAGAGGGATTTGGGATTTTCTGGGTGCTTCATCCAAACTAGACATTAATCCCAAGCACTTCTAAGTAAAAGGAGAGCAAGAGTGAGAAACAAAACAAAAGAAACAAAAGTTACTGTGGCAGGCCTGAATCTAGAGATATTCTCAAGAGCCATCAGTACTGTATAGTTTGTCCTATAGAACTTCACTGTGATAGAAGGTAATAAGATTGAAGGAGGACAGTTCCGCACTTGTAGATACCTTGGTGTACCTATAGTGTGCAGGGCATGCCTGCAGATCCAGCCTCAGAGGGGGATCTCAGACTTTGCGCATGTCAATTCTGTAACATGTGTCATTTAAAGGTTACATCCTATTGGTTGTAATCATATTCCATAAATTAATGCTGTAGCTAGCTACAACATTGGTTTAAATATCAAATAGTGGGGCCTGTCAAGAGAAGTCTAGTTTTTTGAATGATACACATGGTTGGAGCAATTTTTTTCATAACTATCATTAGTAAACAGAGAAGCCTTACCCAAACAATGAACAATAAAAAGGAAAAAAATGTAGTCATACAAGTACAGAAAGTTTCAGTCTTCTTTTAAATAGCTGTAGGTGACTCTAAAGTAGTAATGAACTGTATATAAAATAGAAGAAGCTATAAGTTTCTCGGTGAAAACAAGATGGACATATTTTCTGTACTCCTTTTTTTTTTTAAGGGACTGATGATTCTTTGTGGCACCTGGTAATCATGCCTTAGTGCTCAGGTACTGCCTGCTAAGAAACCCCCTTGGGAGGTGGGAGAAGAACGTAGGGAGTGCCAGAGTGCCACTGTCTTTGCAGCTACCACTGGCCATTGACACAGGCTATTCAGATTCTTTATTCCTCTGTAAGGTGCTTGCAAGTGGTTAAATTCCCATTCCCTGACATGGTAAGAGCAGGTCAAAACAGCAGTATTGCTCCAGGAATAGAAAAGAGCAGGCAGCAAGAGCTTTAGCCCAGGGCGGCATCTTGGGAATCACAGGGCTGCATGCTGAAGGAAGGCAGCACAACAGACGTCTCCCAAGTGTTCAGTTTTAGGGGGTCACAGCACATGTCTCAAACAGCATCTGTACTGCTGTCTCATAAATCTTACCTCCAAGGCTCTGCTGAAATGCTGTCCAAACCAGTGCTGATGACACATGCCTGTACTTCGCTACTCAAGTGGCTGAGATCTTGAGGATCACAGTTCAAAACCAGCTTAGGCAGGAAAGTCTGTGAAACTCTTTATCTCCAGTTAAGTTGGAAGTATTGCTGTGACTCGGGTAGTAGCCTCGGAGCAAAAAAGCCAAAGGGTAATGCCCTGGCCCTTAGTTCAAGCCCCAGTACTGGCACATGCACCACTACCACAACAAACTGCTGTCCAATCCTCTTCTGAGTTGCTGGAGTTCCCTCTCCTCTGCAGGAGCCAGTCTAGCCTAAAGCTAAAAGCAAGAGAACTTGCTTGGTACCTCTCCTGTGGTCATCCTTGACTTGTAATTTATGTAAATGTTTATGTCTAGTTTCAGTACAGAGCCAGCCTTGAAATTGTTCCCCATTGAGCGCTCCTAGTAAGTAGATGTTGACCCAGTGTTCCCCTCTTGGGGTCACCCCATGACTGTTCAAGCATACTGGTAGACTCATCCACCTCATGGGAGACACATAGCCACTGCCTTTATACCAGGACAGAAGAGCTCAAAATCTGCACCAGTTATTTTGAGTGAATTCCTAGGTTGTGTTCTGTTGATTCTAACACATATTTATTAGACACCAACTGGGTGCTCAACATACCAAATATCAAAGAGTAATCATCTTAATGAGAAACCAAACTTTCCACTCAATAACTGCAGTGGGGAAAGCGCAGTGGACATATTTTGTAGAAAATCCCCTGAGTATGTGAATGAGGGAGTAGCTAGCTCTGCTTTGTGGCTCATTTAGGTTAGTAACACTCAAAGCAGGGTCCAAGTCCTCCTGGGAGGACCACAGGGAAAGCACTGGGTGTCTCCAGAGACAGGTGGCCAGTTTAAGACTTGGTGAGTGGTGTCAGGATCAAAGCAAATGTTGTGAGGCTGGGCTAAGTCCTTTCTCCTTCCTCTTGCAATTTTCCAACTCTGTACCACCATAGCCCTGCAAATAGCTGTGAGATACACTTTTCTATTGGCTTCCAAATAATATAAGAGCACTTAACAAAAACCAGCTCATCTAGAAGATGAGCAAGATAAAATCGCATTTCTGAGTAGAACTTCCCTCAATTCTCATGCTATGACTCTTTCTGTCCTTATACGACCACATCGAGTCATTTGACAGGCATTTCCTCTAGTGCCTGGTATGTACCAGCCTTGCGCTATGACTTAGGTATTCAGCCTCCGGCGCCTGTCAAACTCCACTACAGACCTTTTAGCCAGAAAGCAGCAAGACACAAAAGTCGGGGAGAATCTGACAGCACTGTTTTCACAGTGATATTTACCAAGTATTTATAATCCAAACATTGAATGGCAAAGTGAAGCCTAGGAATGAGATGACTTTCTGGATAATCTAAGTCCCAAATGCCATTTTTGGAGGGAGAAGACCCAGCCAGCTTTCCTCCGTCACCCAAACAGACCGTCACAGAGAGCTCTCCACTTTGGCCTGGTGTGCTGGGCACTTTGAAAGCAGAAGAACACAGGAGGGAAACAAACTCCAGATCTTCACATATTTAGTGTGATTTAATATATCAAATAGTCACAAAAGTGACCAAGATGGGATTGTAGAATGAGCTTAGATAGTGTGTGAAGCTTATTTCTGAGTGAGGCATTCCGGGCTTTTTTTCTCATAAATATTACCAATTTCATTTCTTCATTGTAAAGCTATTGTGTTTGTGTAAAAACCAACAGCAAATAGTTAAGTAGTTCAGGTCATATGATTAATGAAATTTGGTCTATTCAGTAAGCATTTATTGAGTACCTTCTATGCACCAGACCCTATGCACAACATGCAGTGTAATAACGATAACCAGGTGCCTATGTCAAATGACTAGTAGTAATGGGGCATGAGTAGCTGCCTCCATGGGCAGGAAGGACTTAGGAAAAGCATGCAAATGGGTCACAATATGAATAGGCAAGTTGTAAATACAGGTGGTGTGCTGCTGGAGCTGTAGCATGTTTCTGGGTTTGTAACTGCAACAGAGTCCAAGTTGAAAGGAATCTGGTACGTCTTTTTATAACAGGAGATCCCCGACGGGGAAACTGTGTGCCTAGGGAACTAGTTTTCTAGGCTTTTCTAGATTGTAGCTTTAGCTCTTCTTCCCACAAGTAGGGATTAGGGAGTGAGTTGAAAATGCCTGTAAAACTTGCTTATTATATTTATTTTTGTATCATTTATTTATGTGCTTTCCATTGGCATGGGGGGAGAAATAGCTCCACAGTGAACAGCTACTAGCATCGCAGAGAGAGCCAGGCCCTTGTGGAATGAAAATGTGATCTATAAATAGTAATATGCTGAGTGCATCTGAGTTTGTTTGTTTGTTTAAAGTTTTGGTGGTTGTGGGACTTGAACTCAGTGCCTAAGCACTGTCCCTGAGCTTTTCTGCTCAAGGCTAGTGTTCTACTACTTTGAGCCACAGCGCCACTTCCAGTTTTCTGGTGGTTAATTGGAGATAAGAATCTCACGGACTTTCTCGCCTGCACTGGCTTTGAACTGCAATTCTTAGATCTCAGCCTCCTGACTTGCTAGAATTATAGACATGAGCTGTAATTTTGGGTCTCATGTCTTTGGGCCTTCATTCCTGCATGAGGGATTTCCACACAGTAGGGTCAGGTCCTCCTAGGTGTATATATGACATGTGATTATCCAGCCTTCTTAGCCATATGAACAGGACCACTTTTTCAGTGTGTTGGATATGACTTAACATTGGAATGAGACCATCTTGTTTTGTGAATTATAATTGGTCACTGTTTTTATAGATTGTAAATCCTGGTACCAAAACACTGAGACTGTATCTGTACACATGGTGTGGACATTTCAATAGCCAGTAATACTTTGGATACACTTATGCCCAAAGTCAAATGCCTCAAAGCTTGCTTTTAATGAACTATTTCTGTTCTTTTGGTAGCCAGAAGTGCAACTTGCTGAAGGCTTTGATGTGTTTATGCCCAAATCTCAGCTGGACTCTATATTATCAAACTACACTCGCTCAGGAAGCCTTCTGTTTAGAAAACTGGTGTGTGCATTTTTTGATGACAAGACTTTGGCTAACTCCTTACCCAATGGGAAGAGGAAAAGAGGACTCAATGACAACCGGAAAGGACTAGACCAAAATATTGTGGGTGCAATAAAAGGTTGGTCTGCATCATTTTCTTTTATGAAGTCTTTGTTAGAGTTTTTGCCTCCATTGCATTAAGATGCAGCTAAAATAATAATACAAACTAATTTAATTTGCCTTTGAACACTTACCCATTCACATGGCTCTTAAGTGAGTTCTCCAACTGAATATCCCAAATAGCATTAGAATTTTGTATTTTAAGTTGTTAAAAATAATAATTTCAGAGACAATTTGATCTGCTGCACAATCAAAAGGAAGAGTCACTTACTTAAATGAAAGTATTTTTCTTCCCACTAATTTCTCAGAATCTCATCAAAATAGGATTTATAAGTAAGAAAAATGCTATTTTAAAACTTTTTTTTCAAACTTCAGAAGCTGTACTAACAGGTCATTGTATTTAAAGTCTTTTATTTATTCATTCATTCATTTTTATGCTAGTACTAGGGCTTGAACTTGGGGTATGGGAACTGTCTTTTAGTTTTTTCCACTCAGGCCTGGTTCTTCACCACTTGAGCAGTATTTCCAGTTCTGGCTTTTTGCTTGTTAATTGGAGGTAAGAGTTCCATGGACTTTCTTGCCCAGGCTGGCTTCAAACCATGATTCTCAGGTCTCAGCCTCCTCAGTAGCTAGGATTACAGGTGCATGGACCACCATTACCCAGCTTAAAATCATTTTAAATCTAAGTGACCCCACACTAAGTAAAGCCACACTCTGCGTCCGCATACATTTCCTGCTAATTCTATCACTCTTGATTGCGTCATGCCACCATACTAGCTACATGGAGAGAACCCCTCTGCCCCCCTTGACTTTGTTTTACCCCCCTTCCTTTTACTTCTATTGTATGTCCTCCATTGTATGGCAGGTGTATGAGTGTGTGGATCTCTATTTCTCCCCAGTTCCATATTCTAGACCTCATTCTTTACTGTATACTACCCTTTAGGAGCCTGATGAATGTAACTTTAAGAAACAGAAGTGCTTAAGTGTTAGGGAATGTTCTTGAAGTCTTAAATCTGAACTACCATGGAAATGAAATGTGGAATCAGGCCATAATTAAAATCAAGGCTGTTTTTGGCTGGCTTAATTCTCTGTTGTAGGGCAACGGAATAGCTCAGAAAGAACCCCCTCCCATTGTCTTACAGAATGAGTAAAGGAATTTAATAGTGCTTAAAGGATACTTCGAACCTCACAATTAACTTTACAAAATAATTTTTAAATGGAGATAGCAAGTAGCAGACACCCCTTGTTCATGGCCTGAAGGACATAAACTTTCATTAAGGGGGAATTTCTGTCTCCAATCAGAATTTTTTCACTTAAAGTGACAGTTGAATTGTATTAAATAAGAAAAGCGACAGAGATTGCAGTCTTTATCGCACAGTTATGAAAAGAGTGATTCAGCCTGAAGTGAAACTAAAGACAAGATTTCAGAATCTGAAAAATGGTCCATGATGTAACTAGGCCGTGCTGGAGTAAAGAAAGGTCTGTTTCCATCTGAACAGGCTGGGCCTTCTTAAAACAAGCAGGTCAAGTCTGCTGCTGCTTTTCTAAAATATAGAAATTGGTTTGATTTTTTTAGAACAATATATTAATGTCATAAAAGCATCTGGAAATTAAGGAGCTATAAATGACCATATTGTATTTAATTATATAGAAGAACTACCTTAGCAATATGATGAAGAAATAGAGTATTGTAGCTGAGTGCCAATTGCTTGTGCCTACAGTCCTAGCTACTCAGGAAGCTGAGATCCAGAGGTTCACAGTTGACTTTTCAGCCATGGCAGAAAAGTCTGCAAGACTGTTTCCAAAACAACAAGCAAAAAGTGAGGCTGAAGGTGTGACTCAAGTGGTAGAGCACCAATGGAGCATGCAAGCTGAGCAAGCACAATGCCCTAAGTGCAAATCTCAGTACTAGGAAGGGAAAGAGAAAAATCTCAGTTCTTGGAAGAAAGGGAGGGAGAGAAGGAAGGACGGGAGGAAGTGGGGAGGGAAGAGGAGGGAAGGGAAAGGAAGGAAGAGGAAACAAAGAGGGAGGGAGGGAGGGAAGAAGGGAGGGAACTATGGTAAGTAAACTGAGAAGAGATTTATTCTACTATTCCCTATGGAGATTGGGCATCAGATAGGAATTTGAAAAAATATATTGCAAACAAAGTAGAGAATACATCTTAATTTTTTCATGGCACTGCTCTTTAGCTAGAAATAAAAATGACAATGAGACCCCTATTCCTAGTATATAATAAAGCAGGTTATTCAAAACAAAGAACTCAAAATTTCTTTGATTGCTGAATTAAGCCTATCATTAAAATTCAGTTAAAACAACACAATAACCTTAAGAAATATACCCACAAATCATCAATACCCTAAACCAACAAAGATTTTATATTCATTCATTCTCTTGCAGTATTTAATTGTAAACATATGTTTTGATGTTGGTTTCTTTCCCTGATTACAAAAATGACACCTGCTTGTATAATTCAGTATGGAAAGCTGAAAGGCCTCTGTAATTTCTCACTTTAGAAATTAACTTGTCCACCGGGCACCAGTGGCTCACGCCTGTAATCCTAGCTACTCAGGAAGCTCAGTTCTGAGGATCGTGGTTCTAAGCCAGCCTGGGCAGAAAAGTCTGTGAGACTCTTATCTCCAATAAACCACTAGAAAACCGGAAGTGGTGCTGTGGCTCAAGCAGTAGAGTGCTCTCCTTGAGCTGAAGAGCACAGGAACAGCATCCAAGCCCAGAGTTCAAGCCCCACAACCGACAAAAAAAAAAAAAAAGCCTAGAAATTAACTTGTCCCTTTCTACCTTTTTTATTCAAAGTATGAATGTGGATCAGGTTTGTCTTTTTCCCCCATCAGTCATGGGGCTTGAACTCAGGGCCTGGGTGCTGTCTGTTTTCTGCTTAAGCCTGACTCTCTACCACTTTGAGCCACAGCTCCACTTCTGGTTTTCTGGTGGTTAACTGGAGATAAGAGTCTTACAGACTTTCCTTCCCCTTCCCAGGCTGACTTTGAAGCAGGACCCTCACATCTCAGCCTCCTGAGTAGCTAGAATTACAGGTGTGAACCACCAGTACCCATCAGATTTGTCATTTTCATTAGAAAAAGATATATTGAATACCAGTTTATTTTACCTATGCCAGTATAAGAGCCTCAAGAACAAGCTTTATCTTAAATATTTTTATTACGCGTTGCACTTGAAGAGTTGAGGATAAGCCATCCCAATATATGCCACGTTAGTTTACCAGTAACTTCAAACTGAAGCCTTTGGGGAGCAGCAAATGCTAAGAGGAGCTTTCTCTGAACTCCTTATATCTACCTTAAGACAAAACCTCTGAGATGAGGTTAGCGGTGAGTCTGGGAATATCATGAACCAGTGAGCATCAGCTCAGATGACAGGAAGCACTGGAGGTCTGCACCACACTCACACAGCCTTTGTCACAGACTAACATGTGTTCTTTGGGCCTATTTACCTCTCTCCAGAATCATTTCCTTTCCTTCTCATCTGTGAAGAAGGTATGCTGTGTAAATTTCTCGATCTCACTGGATTTGGGGGTGTTAGTTTTCTTCCTATACATATGCTTATTGTCCTGTTAATCTGCCTGCTGTCAGTTTTATTTCTTTGTTGTTCTATTCTGATTTCTCTCTCTCCCTTTTTTTCTTTTTGTAAATGGGATGTACAGAGGAGTTATAGTAAGATAAGTAAGCTTTAGGTCATACTTGGTCTTTGAACTCCCATGGGGTAGAGGGAACATTTTCCCTCCCTCTGTGTACTCCACAAAACAAGATTAAAAAGTAGAGATTTAGCTGGATGCTGGTGGCTCACACCTGTAATTCTGGGTGCTCAGGATGCTGAGATCTGAGGATCATGGTTCAAAGCCAGCCTGGGCAGGAAAATCTGTGAGACCCTTATCTCCAGTTAACCACCAGAAAACTGGAAGTGGTGCTATGGCTCAAGTGGTAGAGTGTTAGCCTTGAGCTGAAGAGCTGAGGGATGTGCCCAGGCCCAGAGTTCAAGCCCCATGACTGACCAAAAACAAACAAACAAACAAACATCGGGATTCTATAGCATAGCTTTGTGGTTTTCATCTTGAATTGGGCCTTAATTCATTGACATAATAGTCTTGTGCTAAACATTTGTTCTCATGTCTCCTCATAACTAATGATTGACCTCAAAACAAAATGTAAATTTCTAACCACTTATAAATTGCCAGTGAAGGTTAAAAAATGCAGAAATAGGGGCTGGGAAGGTAGCTCAGTGGTAGAGCGCTTGCCTTGCATGCATGAGGCCCTGGGTTCAATTCCTCAGCACCACATAAGCAGAAAAAAAAAGCCGGAAGTGGTGCTGTGGCTCAAGTGGTAGAGTGCTAGCCTTGAGCTGAAGAGCTGAGGGACAGCGCCCAGGCCCACAGTTCAGGCCCCACGACCAGACCCCCCCCCAAAAAAAATGCAGAAATAAAGTATTGAGTACACATTTAAACACAACTCTTTTTGAGTGTAAATTTGAACACAACTCTTTTAATTCTGTACTACTTTTTTTTCTTTGCCACATTTTCTCTAGATAAACATTACAATACAAAGTGATCTTTTGGAAGTAATGATTAATTGATGGTCTTATAGAATAACTATATTCACTTTTTTGTGCTGTCAGTAGAGATAAACAGAAATTTATTTGCTTAACTCAAGTCTTTTGATTCTGAGTAATCTGGAAAAATAAATTGTTTCTTTTTACACAGTAGTGTCAGGGCTGTTTGGGTGGCAGTGTCTTCAACATCCAAAAAGATTCCATAAGCATAAGTACTCATACTCATTCTAGCACTCAGGATATAATCAACTAAGTGTAGGTTAATTTGAAAAGTTCTATAACCTTGGAAGAGAAATCGAGTTAATTTTATAAGATCTCACAAAACAACAGTTGGGGTTTGGTGTTTCAAACATAGATGACCAGATAGATGAAAATAACATAGGGAAAAAGATAAATGAAAATCTGTGAGACACTTGTAAATAAGAACAGAAATGCACTGGGGAAAAAAGATAGTTGGGAGACTCTTAACAAAACTCTTTGTAGTGATAATATTTCCCATGACAGTATCTTGAAAGTAAAGCAGACTCCTCTTTGTAGAGGTCATATTTTCCGCATAATCTCATCAGTTTTGTAATGAGTAACACTTAATGGTAATTCATTAAACATTCACTAATAACTATGACCTGAGGTATTGCTGATAAAAGCATTTTTAATTAGAAAAGCTCACCTGAATACTTTGAGTTTAGCTCTGGGAAGAGGCAGCTTATGGTCTTATTAAGTAGAGACTTAGGTTTAGTGCTTTGTAAAACTTCCTAGCTTGGATTAGATTCAGAATTAATTTTGTAGCCAGAACCAGCATGGAATTTAGTACCCAGCATGCTCCACTCACATGGTGCTGTCCATGCTGAGGCTGTATGTAATTGGTCCACTGTCTTGATTTGCTGGACCATGCACTTTGAATTCAGTTACCTACATGTGACAGACTCACTGACTCTCCCAAATCTCTTCAAAAGCATAATGCCCCAATAAAGAAACTTTTAGAAGCTCAATTCTGATTTTCACTCAACTTCATAGTGATTGTTAACAGAGTGTTAAAACCATCAGTCTGGACTAGAATCCTATGAATCCTCTTGCATTCAAAGAAAGTCACTTACACATGTGAAGGGAAAGAACAAGTTGAAGGTTATGTGTATTTATTCCACGCAACACGAATTGCCACTGTCCTGAGAGGCCAACACCAATGTCTGCCCAGAGAACTACGAGGTCTCAGAACATTTCTGGGAGGGAGCACACTCAGGCTCAGTACTCCCAACAGTTCCAAGTTGAATGCTTAACCACATGGTTGTCACTTTCTCATGAGCTCGATAGAAATGTCCAGCAAGGCCTCCCGTTTTGTAGCATTCCCTATTTGTTGTGAAGTTTAGTTGTGTTTTTCTTTTGTTGTTGTTGTTTGTTTGTTTGTGGGGCTTGACCTCAGGGCCTGGGCACCGTCCCTGCACTCTTCAGTTCAAGGCCAGCGCTCTACCACTTGAGCCACAGTGCCACTTCCAGCATTTCCTATTTGTTATCTCTGTTTTCCCCTTGTTATTCTGTATCATCCTTCATTTTCTTGAGCTTTTATCAAGGAAGGTGAATATTGGTTTTGAGTATAAATTTGAATATAACTCTTGTTGTAATATATTTTCTTTTACCACTGACAAGAATACAAGGAGTCTAATAGACTTTCCTGCCTGGTCTAGCTTCAAACCTTGATCCTCAGATTTCAACCTCCTGAGTTGCTAGGATTAAAGATGTCAGCCACCAGCATCCAGCTTCCTTTTTCTTTTTTTTCTTTTTTTTGGTAGTACTGGAATATTATTTCTTGATAGTAACTTCTCTGTGTGCTTAGAACTCTCTCTCAACTTGATATCATGAACAGTGTTGATGATTTTATCTCCTTTAGCAGAAAAGGATACCAAGGCTAGGAAACTCTGGGCCTGTGTGCTGCCCTTGAGCTTCTTTTTGCTCTAAGGCTACAGCTCTACTGGAGACACAGCTCCAGTTCTGGCTTTTTCTGTGATTAATTTGAGATAAGAATCTCACAAACTTTCCTGACTGGGCTGCCTTCAAACCATTATCCTCAGAACTCAACCTCCTGAGTAGCTAGGTACAGGCAGAAGCCACCAGTGCCCAGCTTCCAAAAACATTTTTAGCACCCTTTATTTCTCAAAGGACTATTTAAAAATTAAAAAGATGCCCCACCTTTACAGTTCCATCTTTAAATTTAGTGATTTGTTTTTAAAGAGTCCACTAGGAAGGTTCTCTAGGGAAGGAAATCCTCCTAGATTTTTTTTCTCACACACAGAATTGCAAGAAACCAGCTTGGAAGTAAATCCTGCATAGAACTGTCTTCCTAAGTTGTATGCAATTTAAATTCTTGTCTAGATGCTTGGCAATTGGAACCAGCTGATTAATGCTTAGCTTCAAGAATCCTCTTGATAGATGTTTGCTTGTGGATGGGTTGGTTGTTTTAATTTTTGTTCTGTTTTGGTGCTCGGGATCTAACCGAGAGCCTTGTATATGTCAGACAAACACTTTGCCACTGTGTTATATTCCCAGCTCTTAAGAATCATTTTGAGGGGCTGGGAAGGTGGCTCAGTGGTAGAGTGCTTGCCTTGCATGCATGAGGCCCTGGGTTCAATTTCTCAGCACCACATATACAGAAAAGGCCAGAAGTGGTGCTATGGCCCAAGTGGTAGAGTGTTAGCCTTGAGCTGAAGAGTTGAGAGAGAGCACCCAGGCCCGAGATCAGGCCCCATGACCAAAAAAAAAAAAAAAATCATTTTGAGCCAGGTGCTAATGGCTCATGCCTATAATCCAAGCTATTCAGGAGCCTGAGATCTGAGAATTGCAATTCAAGGCCAGCCCAGGCAGGAAAGTCCATTAGACTTTTATCTCTAATTAACCACTGGAAAACCAGAAGTGGCACAGTGGCTCAAAGTGGTAGTGCACTAGTGTTGAGCAAAAGAGCTCAGGGACAGTGCCCAGATCCTGATAGGTAGGTAGATAGGTAGGTAGATACATACACACATACATACATACCTGTGTATATTTCAAGTCCTTTCAAGATAGTTCTCATATTTTAGTGTATATCAGAATTACCTGAAGTGTTGTTTCAAATTTTAGATTTCTGGGTCTTCTTACATATCGGCTCAGTAGGTACAGGTATAATCCCAGACAACTGAATTTTGAATAAGCAGACATGGGTGATTCTGATATTGATTGTTTTCAGTCTTCCTAGAGAGACGGTACCTCCCAGCTCCTGTTTCTGACAGTCATGATATTTTGTTGACCATACACAATAGCCCACTGGTGAGTCCAGCTATTCTGTAAGAGTGCACTAGTTTCCGGAAGGCTGTTCTGTCTGTGTCCTAGAACGAATGAGAGCATTGTCTCTGTAGCCCTTATTCTTTGCATTGTGGGGATTTTCTGCTTTGGACCACAAAGATCAATAGTGTCAGCTATGCCTGCGGTCCCTCATTTGACTTGACTGAACAACTTCCTCAGAGTGTGGGGGAAAGGCAAAGGCCTTTCCAGGCTTCAGACCAAGTTAAGATTCACTAGAGGAATACCATTCGTTTCCTTAGGGGCCTTGAAGGAAATATCCCTCCCCACTTCTTGGCAGTCTCTCAGCCAAGTCTCTCTGATTGCATATCTGAAGCACTTGCTCAGACAACTTCTGCATTAAATTGATGTTGATGTAGACAATGTGGTCTCGCTGCTTTGCACATGCCAGATAAGTCTGAGGACACCAAAATATTTGCAGTGCCCAGTAGTACCACCTAAGCCTGGAAACCATACTAGGCCTGTAATTTCTGTTATTTCTCACCACTATGAGCCAAGAATTGGTCACATAAAGATGAGTAAGTAAACCCCTGACCTAACATTACGAAACATGCAACTGATGTAGCTACAGATGTGTCAACAATAACCCATGACATAGAATTGTCCTTGGAGACAGAATAAAGTAGATGTCAGATACCCATTCTGTAATGGGGAGGTAGCACAGAGCATGTCCAGCTCACTGGAGAAAGGTCTTATGGACTAGGTGACAGTTGAAATAGACCTTGAATGACATCTGTCAAATGCAAGGAGACTAGAGAAAGCCACAGAATATGTTTAATAAAACATATGTTTTATTAAAAATATGTTTATTAAAAAATATGTTTATTTAAAATATGTTTAATAAAACTCCAGAACTATGTAAAAATATCTACCCTGAATGGTTTCACTACAAGTAAAATAAAATGAAGTATGATTTACCCCCAACCCCAGGGTTTGCAATCAGACTGAGATTTAGGGGGATATTTTGGTTTTTTTTGGTCGGTCGTGGGGCTTGAACTCTGGGCCTGGGCACTGTCCCTCAGCTCTTCAGCTCAAGGTGAGCGCTCTACCACTTGAGCTACAGTGCCACTTCCGGTTTTCTGGTGGTTTATTGGAGATAGGAGTCTCACAGTTTCTCCTGCCCTGGCTGGCTTTGAACTGCAATCCTCAGATCTCAGCCTCCTGAGTAGCTAGGATTACAGGCGTGAGCCACCAGCGCCCAGCTTTGTTATTGTTTTTTTGTGTGTGTGCTGGTCCTAGGGCTTGAACTCAAGACCTGGGCACTGTCCCTGAGCTTCTTTTGCTCAAGGCTAGAGCTCTACCGCTTGAGCCACAGCTCTGCTTCCAGTTTTTTCAGTAGTTCATTGGAGTAAGTGTCTCACAGACTTTCCTGCCTGGGCTGGCTTCAAACCATAGTCTTCAAATCTCAGCCTCCTGATAGCTAGGATTACAGTGTGAGCCACTGGCACCTGGCTCTGAGCTATGCTTCTTAAAATTTGTCTTTTAAGCTACCTATACTCCATCCCAGACCTAATGAATCAGATCCCTTAGGGTTAGAAGCTTCGGCCTTTCATAGAGTAGGTAGGAACTTGTTCTGAATTCACTTCCAAGGACTCAACTCTGAATTTTTGCAAAACCTACATTTTAACACTAGAATTAGGGTTGACAGAAACAGTCTTCTGTCAAGAGAAATAAATCAACAGGGCTGTTACATCACATCTGTACACTGTGCAGCAGAATGGACATGATGTCACTATTGACCATGACAGTTTGTGTATTTATTGTGACAGTTTCCAGCAGATGAACGCAGTATCTTGAGGAAAGACATCTTTCTTACCCGCATAGTAGCACCATATGGGCTGATGGTGGCCATGAAAATAGCAGTGTTTTCTATATAACCCATCTTCTTTCTAATTCACTTCTGAATTGTGTGATCCAAGATGTTCAGCAGCAGCCTTAGAACATGCTACCATCTATTTTTTCTCCTCTTATAGGGAAACAGAATTGTATAATAAATGCAAAGTTAATCAATTTCTCTTCGCTGTAGTTTTTTTTTTGGCAAGGGCCTATAATTGGTATTCATTATCCAGCAAATGTTTCAATTAAATTTCATAAGCTGATACTATCTCATACAAGGTATGCATCAAAAATATGAGTGACTCCAAAATTGGTAGTTACCAGTGTTTCTGCCATAAGGGTCCACAGGCAATTGATCATGGTGTAGTCACTGTAAAACTATGGGTGGATGGCGAACCTATGAGAGAGAGAGAGAGAGACAGACTGACCAACAGACAGACAAACAGAGAGATTATAGGCAACCTTCTAGTAAGAAAATCACTTAAAGATCCATAGTCTTAATGTCAATTCCGTGTCTCTGGAAGATACCTTTTATAAGAATAATTGTGGCTGCATCCGTCTTATGAAGAGCATCCTTCATTCCTCTTGGAATTTGATCTTCTCAGAGTTGGTCCCTGCGGCTTCTGTTACAGTGACTTTTTCCAGTTATGTGTCTTCCTATCCTGCTCTAAGTTAGCTTTTGACCCTCTCCATAGCCTGCACATATGTCTCCCTCTTCTCCCAGCTCTTTGACCCCACATGTGTATGCCATGTTGGATTAGCTTAGTCAGGTCAAAACAAGTGGGGTCAAGGGCCTGTCAGAAATGTGGACAGAAACTAGAAGGAAGTGTGGAAGATGACCTTATCATTTATTGCCCAAATGAGGTCACTTGAGTTTTGGGTGCGATTAATGATCTTATTGAAAACAGCAACAATCCCCAGCAAATTGAGATATGCAGCTATCCTGTATATGTTTGAGCATCTTGTCTGCCCAATAAAACCATAAGTTCTTTTTTTTTTAAATAAGTTTTTTTAATCAAAGTTGTTTGTAAGATTATTTTACTCCTGCATCTTTTCTTTCTTGTTTTTTCCTTTCCTACTTGGTGGGATTTGGCTTTCCATCCCAGGACCTTTTTGAGGTCTTTGTCCAGTTTCAACCTGGTGATTACCACCTTGCTGGGGTGAATGCCCACGTGGACAGTGGTGTCATTGGCCTTTTCCCACTGTACCGTTCAGCGTAGATGACATACTTCTTCCTGTTAACCTGGACCACTTTGCCAATAATCTCACCTTTATAGTGTCCTCGTACAACCTGCACTTCACCGTCCTTCTGGATGGGCATAGACCTCACATTGTACTTTTGTCTCAGCTCTTTGGAAAAAGGGGAAGACATAATCTTCCTGCAAATGCGGGGAGGTGCATTGAAATGCCTTTTCCGGTTCTTGCTTTGGTCAGAAGTGACAAAGGTATGGAACTTCATTTTAGCCGCTCCTGCTTCAGCGATGGCCGAAAAGTCCAATAAAACCCTAAGTTCTTATGGGCAAGGAACTTGTTTCATATTTGCTTTGCAAATTCCTTGGCACATGAAACAGTGCCATTCACATTAACAAATAGTCAATAAACTCAGGAGGCAAGTGGGGAGGGGCAGAAGAAAGCAGACAACTTGTCTTTACTGCAAAAGGTGATTCCTTAAAAATCACAGTTCCCAGCACATTAGATATTAGATACACACATGGCTTATGTGTCAAGATAGTTGTACAACTTCCCCATGGACAGGTTGGGCAGGGCCGAATATGAAGATCTGAAGAAATGTCATCAACAGACAGATCAAATGATCTATAATGATGACCAGGAATGTATATATAGATCTTGTTGCTCAAAACCATCAAAGTGATCTCAAATATAAAGCCAAATTTACATTTAATAGATGCTTCAAAAACATTACTATCCAATATCAAAGAAAAGCTCTGAAATATGCAGTATGGAAGGAAGTTGTGCTTTTACTGCTCCAGAGAATGTTCATCTACAAAAGGTAAATTGTAGTGAGCTTATTGTAGTATTTAAACAAACCCAGAAAAAGACTAGGTTATTTTCTGTCTTTATTATCTCAGGACATTGATATAAATCAGTATGCTTTCCATCCATGTTTTTGTGTGTACACGTGCATGCCAGTACTGAGGCTTAACCTCAGGGCCTCACTGTCCCTTAGCTTTTTCCCTTCAAGGCCAGTGCTGTACAGCTTGAGCAACACCTCCACTGATATCCTCCCCGCTTTTTTTGGTGGTTGGAGATAGGATTCTCACACTTTCCTGCCTGTGATCCTCAGCTCTCAGCCTCCTGAATAGCTAGGAATACAGGGGTGCATTTTTGACACTTAGCCAGCCATGCAATTTTTTGCTTTTTTGGTGGTGGTGGTGGTATTTGAGACAGGATCTCAGTATATTGTTCGGGTTGGTCTCAGATTTCTGAGACTCAAGTAATCCTTTTACCTCAGCCTCAGCCTCCCAAGTGCTGGAATTGCAGGCAGGTGACACCGCCCAGCCTAGCTGTGTGGTTTCTTTTAACCATTCATCAGAATACATTGGTAACAAATCATAGTCTGAGAATTTGATTGTCAACCTCAAAATGTGAGCCCAAATTTTTCCTAAAACTAGGGGCTGGGAAGGTGGCTCAGTGGTAGAGCGCTTGCCTTGCATGCCTGAGGCCCTGGGTTCGATTCCTCAGCACCACATAAGCAAAAAAAGAAAAAAGCCGGAAGTGGCGCTGTGGCTCAAGTGGTAGAGTGCTAGCCTTGAGCTGAAGAGCTAAGGGACAGCGCCCAGGCCCAGAGTTCAGGCCCCATGATCGGACCCCCCCCCCAAAAAATTTTTTTTCCTAAAACTAATTTCAACTAAATGGGAGTTTCTACCATGGGAAAAAGAACAGGAAGTACAACCCTCTCTGAGGCCTCATCCCTGCCCTAACCTGTCCAGCATCTTCACCCCAAAACCCAACATCCACTGTGAAGCAGCACGGAGGGCTCAGTTCAGGGACAGGGTTGGCGCATAGAGGCTGAGCCGTGTGTAGGGGAGCACATGGAGGCTGAGTTCATTGATCTGATTCTGTGTGCAACCCCAGCACGCTGCCTTTCTTGTGCCTGGCTCTTTGTTCTTTCAGCTTGCTGGATGTAAATGATTGCAAGGATCAGACGGACCTGAACATCTCAGCACACCTGTCATAAGTTGTGCTGGTTCTGCATTTTCTCCAGACATACTGTCTGTAGAGAGTGACTCCCAAAATTCATATGCCTAGAACCCCCAGCTTTAAAACTGGGGAAAGCTCATTACTTTCTCCTCATTTACATGTTTGTGTAAAGAGGAGATAAGCATAAGTGAATTGGGGGTACAGAGTACTTAGACAAAGAGAAAAAGGGGAGATATATAACATTGTATTCCATTTGCATACCCCTTTGGGGATTCTCAATCTTCTAAGTTTTTGTTTCACTTGAGCCTGAGCTTCCTGATCTATAGAATGACCTATACTAAGTACTTCCAAGATGACTTCCAAATAGAAGTCCTACCAATCTATGATTTTGAAACATTTTTCTTTACTAAGAGAAGAATGGATTTAGCAGTAAAATACCATGACATCAAAGCTTGTTATTTCCCAGGTATTGATATTTAGCAGGTATAATTTATTCCCTTGAACTATACCGAACACATTTAAGAAAGGTGCTTTGTAGCACAGTTTATCAAGGAAAGCAATAATCCTATTTCCCCATAGTGTGTTCATTATACATGAGCTTTGCTCTGGGTCTTCTTAAATTGATATAAATTAAAATGTGTTTAATTTGAGATACCTGCTATCTTTTTAGCACTTCCTTCTAGACAAAGGTCATATAGCAAACAGAATAAGGGGAGAGATAAGGGACATTTTCTCCAGAGTCTTCTGGTCCTCTGCTCTAAAATCTTTGAAAAATCACTGTGATTAAATAGATGGCTCAACGTTCTCTTTTTTTTTTTGTCATGGGGCTTGAACTCGGGGCCTGGGTGCTGTCCACTTTGAGGCACAGCTGCACTGCCAGTTTTCTGGTGGTTAATTGGAATAAGAGTGCCACAGACTTTCCTGCCCAGGCTGGTTTTGAACAGTGGTTCTCAGATCTTAGCTTCCCGAGTAGCTAAGATTACAGTGCCAGTCTTCTACCCACTTTTAAACCATCATTACCTTCTCTGGGATAGAGTATAGCTTGATTAACTTTTTAAGTCTCCAGGTCCATGATTGTATGGTTCGGAAATTTTAGTCCCAATTCTCAGAAGTAAACCTATGCAATTAATTACGTCTGGGGCTCAGTGTTATGGATATCTAGAACACTTTTCACTACAGCCACCAACTATAAATACCAGCCCCACGCAGGAGCCTTCAGCTCTAAGTGTTAGATGGGCCATGTGGCCAGCTTTACTATCCTTGCCCTCAAAGTCTGTACAGAAGACTTCTCACTGTACAATCTCAGATGTAGAACTCAAAGGATTGTCTCCTGTCTTCCTAAGTATGTTTCTATGTACAGTACTACATTTCCTTATCTTAAAGCCTTTGTTCTGAGGTACTTTAGTTGGTGAACTGTGGTACTACACCAAATCTGAAATGAACTTTAGGGCTCAGTGTAATTTGAGATCTTCGGCTATTCACTAAAGAAATTCTTTCTTCCATTCTTTCAAGTTAGATAACAGAATTTCTCCCAATTCTTTCATGAGCAGTATGTTCATGATTGCCTATTGTGTGCCAGGACCTCTGCTCTCATTCATGTTACAGTCTAGAGGAATACTAGGAAGTGACAGTCGTTCAGGAAGGCTTTCTCTGAGAAAGCTGGAGAACTGGAGTTGAGATGGACTGGGGACCAGGCAAATTTTGGTAGCTGTGTCTTCAAGGATCTTAGTCATATACTCAGGAGCCAGTGGGGTTTTTATTCTGGTTCCTTTCTATTGAACCAGATCAATTTTAACTGAAAAGAGAAAATAGGCAAAAACTGTTACTGTATCTGACAGAATACTTGAACTCAATGTTAAACTCTCTTCTTCTTTTACTTTAGTATATATTGTTACAAGCAAGAGTTTTTGTGATGATATTCACCTTTGCCAGAAAAAAAAGAAAAGTCTCTTGCACAGAGAGTAGGTTGGGAAACCTGGGCATCTCACTGTCCTCCAGTGGCATGTTCAGCACACCCAGCAAGCTGGTGAACACCAAGTTCATCCATCGATGGTTATATTAAAAGCCACATTCAAAGGGAAGAATCTGCTCAGCTACCACAAGTTTATTTATTATTTATAAACAATTAAAGGGCATGGTTCAAATGAATTCAGGCATCTGGAAAAGTCATTATTCATGTACGGATCAACTTAAGCATTTGTCATTGTCCCTGGCGACTTAACATATTTCTGTGCCATGGGACTTCAAATTATATTAAACAGAGTAGATATTTAAAAGTCTTCTGTTCAGTTTAATGGTTGGCCTCATTTAAAATTAGCCCTCACTTCTCTTTAATATATTGGAATAGGAAAGGAGGGAAATTTCTTTTTTAGAACCTATTGCATTCTAAAGATGAATGCAAATTATCCTACTATGATTCTTAATGACCCACTATTAACATAGTAGGAAACCTAGTGCATTAATGCAATACCTCTTTTCACATCATTACTCCTAATGGAACTGTTACCAGGATAATAGCTTGACCTTTAGCTATAGATTCAGATAGCAAAAATATATTCTGCTTACCCTATACCTCTGTTCACACAGCATATTGACTGTTTCACATCAATGTAATGACAATCTTTTGGCCTTGTTCTGAGTCTGCATCATGATTGTAATGGAGGGAATAGGATTTCATCTTCAATAGCTAGATTCTAGTTAAAAGTCTCTTTTGAGTTTGGATGTCATCCATGAACTGCAATGTCAATAATGTGCCCAGTGGCACATTATTTTGTTTTTGTTTTTTGTTGATCCTGGGGCTTGAACTCAGGGCCTGGGCTCTGTGCCTGAGCCTCTATGTGATCAAGGCTAGTGCTCTATCATTTGTGCCACAGCATGACTTCCAGCTTTTTCTGTTTATGTGATACTGAGGAATTGAACCCAGGGCTTCATGCATGCTAGGCAAAGCACTCCAGTAAGCCACATTCCCAGCCCATGAAGTAGTTATTTGTTAGAGCTATTTTGGTAGCTGTGTCTTCAAGGATCTTAGTCATATACTCAGGAGACAGTGGGTCTTTTTTTCTGGTTCCTTTCTATTGAAGCAGATCAATTTTAACTGAAAAGAGAAAATAGGCAAAAAACTGTTACTGTGTGTGTGACAGAATACTTGAGCTCAAGGTTAAACTGTAAAAAATTTGACCTGAAGCCTTTCATGGAATGGGAAAAAAACATTCCACAGCCTTCCCTTTGGGTCACCTAAATTTGTCAGTGGACACACACACAGCTGGATCCCAGCACAGCCAAGTCTATTTGGGTATTTTGGAACCAATTCTCTCCGATGGGTGATTATCAGCATTTCACAATTGAAAATAGGGTGACAAATAGGAAAATGTTTACTTTCTAAGCTAACACGTTCAGTTGTTTCTGTATTACATGTTTTCACATAATTAAATATCTTCTTTATTTGTTGAAAGCAGAACTTAAAGAACCTTTTGTGAATTCTCCTGTTAGTAAATGTTATTGTGGTTGAGTGTCAATAAAACCTTGTTTCTTTAAATGTATTCTGTTAATTAGTCCACTTTCCACTAATTCAAATGTGCTTGTTTACTCCCGGTTAGTCTAAATTTTGTGAGCTCCCATGTTTGTTTCCACTAGAAGCAACCCTAGGAAATAGCTCTGTATACTCATCACCTTTCTCTGTAGTTTCTAGGCACTATATACCAGATACTTTGAGGGAGACTGGAGAACCTCGTATATAGTAGATTTAAAAGTAAACCTATACTCCAGGGAGATAGGGTAGAGCCTTGGTATGGGTGTTCATATGGCCCTGAGGAGACTGTCGTGTGGACAAACAGCACATGCTCAGGATGTATAGCATTCAGCCTGTTTTGGATGCTCTGCTCATTTTCCCCCTAACATTCCTCAACTTCCACTAAAAGCATGCCACCTGAAAGGTTAAGCACATTATGTGTGCTTTGGGGGCTTGAGAGGATTGCCATGATTTTTACCTTACTGTTTGGGTACCATTTTCTTTTGTGGAGGCATATTTTCGCAGCATTCAGAGCAAGGAAACAGCAGAATCACACAATGATTGAAACACAGCTGATGATAGCCACCGGACTGCACAGCGTGCTGGAATTTCAAAAGCTTTGCTGTTGAAATTCCCTTTTTTTTTCCCCCATTTCTTCTTTTGTTTTTAGAACCACACTTGGTCAAAATTGCAGGTATTAAAACTGCAAACAAGGTGGGCATGCTGTATCTCTTCAGCATCTCTCCCAGAGGGAGGCTGCTTGCTCTCCTGTGCCCCATGTAACATTCAATAGGGAACTTGGTAGGTATTTTCCCACTCCTTAATTCTGCTTCCTAACCAGGCCCCTCCTCTACTCAGGTGGAGCTGTGATGGAATCTTTCCACCAAATGTCTTCTCATAGCTGTATATCTTCTTCTATCTGCCTCAGTCTCTTGTCATCTTAGATAACCCCACTGTCCACATGAAGATCTATCTGACTCCCTGGCCACAGGGTTTCAGGATGGCATCTGTGGTGCCTTTTACCTCTTCTGCCTTGCAGTCTCCACCACTGAACACACCTTTCATCCTCTCACACAGCTCTACTCTGTCACTGCTACTTGATGCTCACTGTGTCTGTGAGACTGTTAGTCTGCATGTCTCCTGCCATCCCCATGGCAAGTGACATCTCTGTTTGCTAATCCACTGCTACCTCCCATTCCTGATCCCGCGATAACTTGAAGTCAGTGAGCCTTTTTTAAGTCTTACTTCCTCCCCAAATTCAAGAGAAGGGAGGGAAGAATAGAAAGGTGACATAATTCACCTCAACATGCTTATAACTCTGTTCTTTTTTTAAATTTATTTTATATAGATGATGTACAGAGGGATTACAATTTCATGTGTCAAGTAATTGAGTGCATTTCCTTTCCTTTCCTTTCAGTCTCTTCTGTTTCCTCACTCTCTCCCAGTTCCACCGCCCACCTCCACCCATGAGTTCTATAGTTCACTTTCATCAGTGTTCAGTGAGCTCCACTCCTGTACTTTCTCCCTCTTTTTCCCTCGAGTTCTGTACCCCCCCAACTCTCCCAAAGATATACATGCAGATATATCATACATAAGAAGACAGAATCATCAAAAATAATTTTTTTAAAGATCTATTTCAAAATTTTGGCATTTCAATTATATATATATATATATATTATATAAATATAAAGAGGCATCGAGGCATTGTGCCTTTGTTCCCCTTGTCAAAGTATCCTTTTTTGACAACCCTGTTCTTTTGCTGAACCTGCCCAGCAACCCTGGGCCAGCCCTAGCAACCAATGTCCTAGCTAGTAACAAGATACTGAGGAAGATGATAGCCTACCTGTGAATGACTATAGTCACCCTATCCACTGCTGGAGGCCTTCCTGTTTGTCCCCAACCTGCCGCTTTCCCAGTCTTCCCAGAGACCATTCCAGACATTCACACAGGCTGCATTGTCCATGGTGCCTCACCATAAAGTTCCCTGAGTCTTGACAGCACTAGAAGCTGTCGGTTCCCTTTCCATTTAGAACCACTTGCTCTTTAACAAACCCCATTTCTGGACCCCTTGGCTTTGCAGTCAGTTATTCCAAACTTCTTCCTGGACTTCTCTGCCCTCTTTTAAAAATTGGTGTTCTCCAGGGCTCTGTGCACAGCACAGGGCATTTGTTTGTTTGTTTTACTTGCAGGTTTTCTGCTTCATGGCATTTTTCCCCTGTGTTCTAACTACCACATATATAATTGGCCAACTGTGTCAGCAGGTCTTATATCCACAGATTCAACCAGCCAGAGACTGAAAATATTGGGAGAAACCACAGCATCATTTTTAAAAAACTGCCATACTATACAACTTGTGACCTGGGAGTTTAGCAGGCAAAAGACTGTATTCAATCACCAGTTACTGCCCCCTCATCCCCCTACCCCCCTCACCCCCACCAAAAAAATAATTAGAACATGCACAGACTGTCTTACCATTTCCTAAATAATACAATAGGTTACATAATATTTACATTGATCAGATATTATAAGTAATCTACATGTGATTTTAAAATGTATAGATGGGGGGCTGGGAAGGTGGCTCAGTGGTAGAGCGCTTGCCTTACAGGCATGAGGCCCTGGGTTCGATTCCTCAGTACCACATAAGCAAAAAGAAAAAAGCTGGAAGTGGCGCTGTGGCTCAAGTGGTAGAGCGCTAGCCTTGAGCTGAAGAGCTGAGGGACAGCACCCAGGCCCAGAGTTCAGGCCCCACGACCGGACCCAAAAACCAAAACAAAAACAAACAAAAGAAAAACGTATAGAAGGATGTAGCCTATATGTAAATGAAGCAACATTTTATGTAAGATACTTCAGCATCTCAAGATTTTGTGGGAGGGGAGAAATGGGGACTTGAACTTAGGGCCTAGAAAACTGTCCTAAGCTTTCTTGCTCAAGGCTAGTGCTCTACCCCTTGAGCCACTGCTCCACTTCAGCTTTATTGGTGGTTAATTGGAGATAAGAGGCTGATGGACTTTCCTGCATGGGCTAGTTTCAAACCAATCCTCAGATCTTGGCCTCCTGAGTAGCTAGGATTACAGGCATGAGTCGCCAGTCCCCTGCCCATCTAAGGATTTTGATGTCCTCCAAGGTCCTGGAACCAGCCCGCATGGAAACACAACTGTGTTTGTCTCCAGCCTGGCCCCCTGCCCTGTACTTCCCTAAATCTCTGCTAGCCATCTTCATGTGAGTAGCATATAAATACCCACATCAGAACTACAATGCCCCACCTTTCACCTCATAAACCTTTTCTTTCTTCAGTATTTGCAGTATCATATGATCCACACACACAAAAAAAGGGGGAAAAAAGCCTTTTTTTTTTGTCCTAGATACTTGTCTCAGGCAAATGTAGTAACTTCCTGAAGAGATCCCCTACTTCTACTCTGCTTTCTCCCAAATTGACTCTTCCTTTGGCTTCCCTGTAGCTCTATTGCACAGTTAGGTTGCTTACAGTTGAGATCACACATGTATATCTTTTGGTCTCCTTTCAAATTATTTCTTTAGGATCTATTTCTAGGAGTAATAGTACTGTCCATATTTCTCATGATATATTACACTTCTTTCCCAAATGGATTTTTGCCCACTTAGCTCCTCAGTAATATTTGAATGTTTTCACAATTTTATCAGTACCAGATATAAGCTTTTTAGCATATTTTTAGTTTAGCAAATAGTATATTTCTCTTCTTTGATTTACATGTTGGTTGGACATTTTCCCTAATACTTTATACTGTGGATATGCTCTGTTCATTTTCTATAGGGACTTTTGAGGTTGCTCTTTTATAAATATTGAACATTCTCAGTCATATTCAATATAGACAACTTTTGTTATTCTGCTCAAATGTTTCCTTTCTGTTCAATTTTTCTATAGTTAAAGCTGTCAGTATTTTCCTTTGTTAATTTCTTTTTTTTAAGGAACCCTTCTAAAACATTAAAATTATCAGTGTTTTAAATACCACGAAGGCAGTGTGATGTGACTGCAGACTAGCTGTTGACCGTATGGAAAGCAGATTGAAAAGGGGAGTTTTGAGTGCTCAGCACCAGTCTGATGCAGAAATGTCAGCCCCAGTGCCTTGTGTGCAGTCACACACGGTGCTTAGCTTTCCTTAAGGTCATTCTCCTGTCTTACCTTTGTCCTGCCCTATGATTCTCCAGGGTTTTCTTTGTGCTTAAATAGGGTATATCTTTCCTTGGACATAGTCCAGTAGGCAAGGGGCTGACTCAAAGTAGAACTGCTATTTCTATATCAGAATGTGTCATTTGAATTTCACTAGGACATGCTGCATGATTATGTTGAGTACTGATTGAGTTCATGGGAGTCACCATGAGATCATCTTTGTGTGTAGTCTTGCATTTGGTTTTGAGTCTACAACAAGAAAAAAAATGTGAAGTCTTCTAGTGCTGAGCTTTGTCATTGGGTTGGGGCTAGGAAATATTTCCTCCTTCGTCTCCCAGATGCATACACACAAGATAGAGACAAGTAAATGAGCAGTTTGCTTACAACCTTAGTATTTCTTACATGTAGCCATGGCCCATCTGGTCACCAGCTTTACCCAAAGGAATAATGCTACAGATATGAGAGATGTGTGCTGCAGAACTGATTTCCTTTAGAAATTCATCTCTGGAGACAAGAATAGAATTCAGTGGTGAAGCACATGCTTAGCACATGCCCAATTCTTCCCTAACAAAAGGGAAAAGGAAAGGAAAGGAAAGAAGGAAAGAGAAAGGAAAAGGGCTTGTTTTCTTCTTGGACTATATTCCTAGTTGAGACTTGCCCATTTGATCTGTTTCAATATTTAACAATATTTCACATTTTCTTACAGTTTTCACTGAAAAATACTGTACTGCTAACCATGTGGATAAACTTCCTGGCCCCCGAGACTGGGTACAAATTCTACAGGATCAAATTAAACTTGCCAGAAGAAGGTTAAAAAGAGGCTCAGGTAGGAATAAGCTGGGTTTTTTTTTAAAGTAATTGCAGAAATACTTTATTGAATTCTTCGACTTAATAAAGCATAATAGTTTCCTCTGAGATACTGTGGTATCATTTGTCATTTGAAGGAGTCGCTCTATGTAATGTGCCGTCTTAAAGTCATACTCAAGAATTTTGAAGCTCACCTTAAGACTGAATAGTAAAAATATGTCAGGCCATTTGTTTTGAATAGCACAAGTCAAGAAAAGATGGTCAATCTCATTTGTGGTCTGACATTTAAAACTTTCGTTTCTGTGTATTGATTTTTGTTTAAATTTGCATGACATTTTAAAGATCCTAGTTACTTAAGGTGGTGTGTGTGTGTGTGTGTTTAAATTTTTAAAAATCTGACTATGGCAGTTTATGTATTATTCTTCCAGGAATGTGAGCGCCAGTTGGGTTGTGATTAAATCTGGTCATTTGAAATCTCAGCAGGCCAATTTACCAGCGAGGGAGCTTTCTGAGGTTGATTTTCCTACCAACAAGAACAGTTATCTCTAAAGGGGCCACAAATCTCTAGGTATTTTTTAAATCCCATGTAAATTGGTACATCTACTATGAAAAATGGTATTCATTTGAAAATTTCTTTAAAAAAATAAAATTAGAACTTCCATATGATATGGCAAACCACTACTGGGCATAAATCCAAAACCAATGAGTATGTTGATGAGCTTTCTGTATTCCTGTAGTCCCTGATTCATTTTACTTTTTTATGTGCTGGGCCTGGGCCTTGAACTCAGGGCATGGGTACTGTCCTTGAGCTTTTGTGCTTAGGCCAGCTGTCTCACTACCACTTGAGCTACAGCTTCACTTCTGACTTTTTTTGGTGCTTCATTGGAGGTTGTCTCACAGATTCGCCTGCCCCAACTGGCTTCAAACCATGATCTTCAGACCTCAGCCTCCTGAGTAACTATGCATACAGTTGGGAGTGCTCAGCTCACTGAGTCATTTTTCCTAGTAGCTAAGATCAAGAATAAACCTAGCCTACCAGTGGATCAATGGATACAGAAAAGCATAGTATCTACATACAGTGGAATACTTTTTAGCCTTAAATAAGAAGGAAGTCCTGTCATTTGCCTCAACATGGGTAGGCCTGGAGGATGTTTTGTAAGTGAAGCACAGAAATATAAATACCACGTGCTCTCACTGTAGAATCTAAAGGAATAGAATGCATAGAGCAGTGAGTAAACAAGGCTCCAAGGGGGAAGGGGAATTGGGGACAGATGCCAGAGAATATAAAATTTCACTGAGACAAAAAGAATAAATTAAGATCTACTGTGTAACGTGTTGACCAGGAGCACTAATTCTTAGTATACTTGAAACTTCCCCACAGTTTGTGGTGCAGTACATCTGTTAATTAGTTCACTAAGCCATTCTACAGTGCGTGCATATTTCTAAACATCATGTTGTACATCATAAATATATACAAGCTCATTTGTCAGACAATAAGTAAAATAAAATGAAAAGAATTGAGATCAAACATCAAGATACCCAGCCCTCAAGGACTCCCCGGGCCAAGAGTGTGAGGCAGGTTGGAGGTAGACTTTGGGTGATGAGATGTTGCACATTTTAGATACAATGGAAGCCTATAAGACCACACCTGCAAAATTGTGTGAGATTATGTCTCCAAATCCATTTTGTGCTGCTATAGCAGAATGTCACAGACTCTGGGTAATTAATTAGTAGTGACCAGTTCTGGGTCACAGTTCTGGAGGCTAGAAGTCCAAAATTGAGGGACTGTAGCTGGCAGAGGGCACATGACCTGTATCATCTCATGGCTGAAAAGCAAAATATTAAGGAGAAAGGGAGATCGACCTCACCCTTTTCTAAGGGTGAACCCCCTCCTATAATATGAACGGTCATCCATTCAGGGGGCCAAAGCCCTTGTGGCCTAATCTCCTCCCAGTGCTGTTGTAACACAGTAACTTGGGGAGAAACATTCAGATCCTACCTAAACAAATGCTTATCAGGGAAAACCCTGCCCTCCACATCAGCCTCATCTCCACCAGACATCCACACCAGCTTTCTCCTTGTTCTGGAAATAAGCTGGTTTCTGCCCTGCTTCTGGCCTCTCTGTACCATCTTTCCTAAACACTGCAGAGGTTTCTTTGTCCCGAATCTTCATTGGAGCCTAGCTACTTTGATCTTCTGCTGCCTGCACAATCATATCTTTGCTTCCTTTGCTAGACTAGGTTAGGGCTGCTGCTGAGCCATGGTTGTGTCCCAAGTGACACACAGGAGCACTAGTGTGAGACAGGGCTGACTCAAGAAATATTTGTTGAGTGAATCAGTGAAACTTTCAGTGATCCCAGAAGGAAGAGACTGTGGTCCACTACAAAGAGGTCTTGTTAGTTTTGTTGAAATGGTATGAAAGCCTTGTCACTTCCTTGAGGTTCAGGACCTGTGGGTGGCAGTGTCCTGAGCTCTGTGCTTAAGAACAAAGTCTGGCTGGGCCCCTGTGGCTCGCATCTGTAAATCCTAGCTACACAGAGGCTGAGATGTGAGAATTGAGATTTCGAGCTAGCTTGCGCAGACAAATCCTTAAGACTTTTTATCTCTCATTAACCAGCTGGTAGTGAATGTGTGGTTTGAGTGGTGGAGGTCCGGCCTCCAGTGGAGAAGGGGAGAATGTGAGGCCTTGAGTTTCAGCCCAGCCTTGTGGGAACAACATTCACCCCTTCCTCACACCTTATTTTCTCCTCCTCAGCCCTTCCTCGCACTTCTTTTTCTGCCTCATCTCTTAAACACTGTCTGTACACCTTTGCCAGTCTCCTCTCTCCTCCCATCCTCTCTCAAAAGTGCAGCATCTAATCCCCTGTGTCCTGGCCTCATCCAGAGCAGACTAACTGGAAAGATCCATCTCCTGCTGGCAGAGGTCCTTCACCTGTGTACCTAAAGGTCAACTGCTTCTGCCTTGCCTTACATGGCAAAGCCCCATTTTATTAGCAGTTACATCACCAAGTCCCCCATTTCCCCCCACCCCACCCCATTTCCTGGAATGGTTGAGTTGGCAGCAAAGAGAAACTATCTTCCATGGTTGAAAGACTGCAGCTGGTGAAGGGCTATGTCGTTCTGGGGCAGAAGTGCAGGGAAGGGGAGAAGGGAGGAAGGTGAAGGTCAAGTGGGCTGTCACCCCTGACCCAGCCCAGGTCCCTTCCTGAGCGCTGAGGTGGCCTTGCAGCCCCTCAGTGTGTACAGCCCAGCTCACATTTCAGGCATTAACCTGCGGGGCGCCCGTGATGACAAGCATAAAATGGCCCTTGTGGTCTAGATTCTGCCTTGAGAATCTTGACTGATGAGTGTGCAAGAATTTCCATTTACCTATTGATCTGCAGGAGGAAATTGTTGATTCCCCAAAATGAAGAAACATTAAACATGGTATTTAGGTTTGAGAGAAAGCTACAGTGTGTTAGAATGAAGAGAAGTAAGTCTAGCATCAGTAGGCCCAAAGGTAGAGGATCAGTGTAGCTGAGACTCAGCTACACAGCTACCTTTGGTCTGCCCACTACCTGATAACAACTGTGCTGCCAACTTTGAGCCAGCCTGGGGCAGGCCAGGTAACCCCTGGGCATGCAGCTGCCTCTTGGTGCTGGTGGGAGCAGATGGGGACATGTAAGAAATACCCACAGTTCCCTAAGAGCATGAAAGAAGGAAGTAGATGAGCTCAAACTGTTGCTGTTCCTAACTGGAGGGCAGCAGACTGACCACCCAAGAAAGAACAAGAGACCTTTGTGATCCAAATGTGTGCCTCTCGCTAAAGAGTGTAACTAAAAGTCCCTTTCTAAGGACCTAAAAGTGTTAAGAAAAACCTTGAAGGTCAAAGTCATGAAAAGGAGGGATATATTAGAGAAGGCTGCTCCCAATGATAGGAATGCAGCTTTAGCAGGAATGAAAATAGCGAGAAAAAGAAATGCGCAGGTAAGCTGCCCAGTAGGTTACCTGGATGACAATTTATTTTTTCAGTCCCTTTGTCACAGCTATCAGCATTATGTGTAATGTTTTGGGTTTTATTGGGGGGTAGGTTGTGAGGCTTCAACTCTGGGCTTGGGTGTTGTCCCTGAGCTCTTCAGCTCAAGGCAAACGCTCTACCACTTGAGCCACAGCACCACTTCCAGTTTTCTGGCGGAGATAAGAGCCTGTGCTGCCTGTGCTGGCTTTGAACCGCGATCCTCAGATCTCAGCCTCCTGAGAAGCTAGGATTACAGGTGTGAGCCACCAGTGCCCAACCCGTGACCATACCTTAACAATCACAGCATTTCTGTTAAGAATCACATTTTAGGGCTGGGAAGTTGGCTCAGTGGTAGAGCACTTGCCTTGCATACATGAGGCCGTGGATTCGATTCCTCAGCACCACATAAGCAAAAAAGAAAAAACCGGAAGTGGCGCTGTGGCTCAAGTGGTAGAGCGCTAGCCGTGAGCTGAAGAGCTGAGGGACAGCATCCAGGCCCAGTTCAGGCCCCACGACTGGACCAAAAAAGAAAAAAATCACATTTTAAATGTTCATTTCCCCCTCCCCATTTGCTATTTCTTTAGAACTGTTAACATGATCTCTCTCTCTTCCCTTCCTCTGGGAAGCTTTCACTCACTCAGAAGCTCTGGACACTGTCTATTCCTATTCTGTAACATTATGACACTTGGCCTGGTATATTTTAACTTTTGATCACTGAGTTGAGATGCTCTGCCTATTTGGACTGTATTTTAAATAGATTCTATGAGGACTAGGAAGTGGGAGGTGGCTAAGACAGAACCGCCCCTTGATCTCCAGACAGAAATCCTGGCTCATCAGCCAGGAACCACCTACTAGACTTTGTCTTCCTACTTTGTCACCCTGCATTCTGGGGCATCAGAAAAGCAAATTGAAACCAGAGTGCCTCGAAATTTGTACAAAGGGACCAAGAGGCCTGGATCAATAACTAGCTCTTGTGCTGTTTTTGTCTTGATTATTTTCCATCTAAATGATAATACAAAGTATGTCATAGATACTCTACAACTTCAGCCTTATTTATCATCTTTGGCTCAATTCCTAGAATGAGGTACAGACCCTGGCTGGGCCACGCTCATCAGTAACCACTGAGCATAATCTTCGGTGCCTCTGGGAAAATTAGTAGCCAGGCCCCCATGGGAAAGGTTGTTATGCAAATCCAAACAGAAATTCATTTGGAGTTCTCATCACATGGAATAATTTTTTGTATATAACTAAAATGATTCCTTTCCTGGTGTGGATTTTTTTTATCATTTTTATTAAACTACTTCCTTAGCTGAAATCACAATTTATTATTTGTGTGAGATCCCAGGGTTAAAGCCGTCATTGCTAGTAAATTTTGATTAGGCTTGCTCAATCTTTTCTAAATTTTACTAGACTGTCAGAGGGAAGAAGGATTGTGAACTTACAGTTGCAGACAGATGTTATAATTAACTTCATATGATACCGCGATGTCCTTCATCTGTCACACCTGGCCATGATCATGAAGCTGTCATATGCTAATTTATATAGTTTACATAGCTTTTGGTTCTATGTGTTCTCTTCTGACAGAGTTACATAGGTCTGTTTATAAAAAGTAAGAATAGCTGGACTGTACCTCAGACTGGTGTGTGCATGTGTGTGTATGTACATGCATGTGTGTGCGTGTGCAAGAGTAAAAATGAGCCAGGAGCTGGTGGCTCACTCCTGTAATCCTAGCTACTCAGGAGGCTGAGATCTGAGGATGGCGGTTCAAAGCCAAGCCGGGCAGGAAAGTCAGTGCGACTCTTATCTCCAATAAAACCACCAGAAAACTGGAACTTGTGGCTCAAGTGATAGAATGCTAGCCTTGAGCTGAAAATCTGAAGAACAGAGCCCAGGTCCAGAGTTCAAGCCCCACAACTGACAAAAAAAAAAAAAAGAGTAAAAATGAGGACTGAGTATTGCTTTTGCTTGCTGCCAGCTGAATACTGAATATGATAGGAATGACAATCCTCATGTGTCCATACTGTCCATGTGCCAGTGTGTTCAGCCTTCCATAGGAACATAGAGCATGCCACCAACATTACCCAGCAGCCATAGCTAACACTACCTCTGTGCCTGGCATGTCAAGGCTTTGGGGCCCTTTCTTTGTGAATGAAGTACCTCCCTTTGCAAAACTACTAAGGAGAGTAAAGTGTGTGTGTGTGTGTGTGTGTGTGTGTGTGTGTGTGTGTGTGTGTGTGTGTGTGTGTGTGTGTGTGTAGCAGGATTTATAATGCAAGGTTTGCTTTTTTTTTGGTCGGTTGTGGGGCTTGAACTTGTCCTGGGCTCTGTCCCTCAGCTCTTCAGCTGAAGGCTAGCACTCTACCACTTGAGCCACAGCACCCTTCCAGTTTTCTGAAGAGTGGCATGAGCTACCGGTGCCTGGCTCAAGGTTTGCATTTTAAATCTTAGAAATGAAGCCTCATTTGAAGAAACTTGATTTGTATGTGTGTGTATGTGCGTGTGTGTGTGTACATGTGTCTGGTGGTACTGGGGTTTGAACTCAGGGTCTTGCTCTTGCTAGGCAGGTGCCCTCCAGCTAGACCATTCACAGCTTCCTTCATGACTGAACTGAAGGCAGAGATTGGCTGGCAGCTTGTGGTCCGGAATTTCCAGGTATCTCCACAAAAAGGTTCAGTGTCTGGATTCTCTAAGGCTGACTCCAGTTCTACAATTGGAATTCACTGACCTGCCTGCCTCACAGTTGAGCAGTCCATTCCAGTGCTAGCTGGTTTTTGTTTTTGTTTTTGTTTTTTGAGGGGGGGGTTCCAGTCGTGGGGCCTGAACTCTGGGCCTGGGCTCTGTCCCTCAGCTCTTCAGCTCAAGGCTAGCACTCTACCACTTGAGTCACAGCGCCACTTCCGGCTTTTTGCTTTTTGCTTGTGGTGCTGAGGAATCGGACCCAGGGCCTCATGCATGCAAGGCAAGCGCTCTGCCACTGAGCCACCTTCCCAGCCCTGCTGTGGCTGGTTTTTATGGCAGTGCAATTAAAGGAAAGTGAACTAAAATTATCAATGATTGACAAAATAAGGCTCAGAAGATTTTTTTAAATAAATTTAATGCAAGAAAGCTGATTTTCTGCTATTCTCTATACCGGTGGTTCACACTTGTAGTCCTAGCTACTCAGGAAGCTGAGATATAAGGATTGCAGTTCAAAGCCAGCCCAGGCAGGAATGTCTTTGAGACTCTTATCTCCAGTTGACTAGCAAAAAGCCAGAAGTAGAGCTATGGCTCAAGTGGCAGAGCATCACTATCCTTGAGCACAAAAAAAAGCTAAGGGATTGTGCCCAGAACCTGAGTTCAAGCCTCTATATCATCACAAAAATAAAATACGTTTTCTTTATTTTAATAATGATGTTGAAATCTGTAATGTGAGCCAACTGAAGCGAAGAGGAAGAGTGTAGACGGCCATGTACACTGGAGTTATTTTAATTGCATTACTGTGTTCAGCAAAATGAATGTGTTCCCTGAAACTAATGAGATTTGTGTTTTATGTTCGTAACCAGCAGAGGTAGCTGACGGTGATGAAAGACTGGACAGCATTTCTCTACCACCAACAGGTAAAACATATTTACATTTTCATCACCCGCTGCAGAGCACAGGCTGGGAAATACTGGCATTGAAAATGCTTTGCCATTAGACATGCAGATGCTTGAGCAAGCTGTTTGTACATCGCACACCCAGGCCTCGGCATCCACAGCTTCTCAAGAACCTGGGTTCACACAGGTTTTGAAAAAGTGACCTTTTTATTTTCCCTCACTGTTTTCAGATTCATCTACATCTCAAAAATGCAAATCCTAGAAAGTTAGGATGAAAAAGTTAGAATTACAAAGTGTTTCCATGTAAAATGAAATCTTCACTTTAGCAGTAGGCATCACCAGTTTTCTGTGACCAAATTCATACCTATGCTGTCTTCCCTTACTCCCTCCAAAAGGCCTCTTCAGAGGCAGTCCATCCATATTTTTTAAACAGGAAAGAACCAGTCACTGCTGGGTTTTAATTGTGTGGCTGAACAAGCCCGTCTGTCAGTATGAGTGACACACTGTCCTAATACTTGACCAGATCCGCAACAGAGCTTTAAAGCATCTGCTGCACACAGTTGTATTAAACCACAGACATGACTCTGACCTCACAGTATTTGAGTCCTATCCCTGCCCCTGGCCTCCTGAGAGCTAGAGGGACAAGTGTCTGAACAGTGAGCCATGTGCCAAACAATTGATTCCCTCATTTGGTCTCAGAACTTCGCTGTTGCCTGCTTTCAAAAGAATACCTGAAGATTCCATCCACAAAATACAGACATCCCCAGAGAAATCTCATAACTGATAAAGCTTGAATCAGTCCTTTTCCTCTAGAGATTTTAATGAAATTCAGTGAATGCTCCTCGAGAATCTAGTCTGTATAAGGATTCCTAGTAGACTTCCTTGTGGTCCCATGTTCATTGGCAGCACCATCCCAAGATGGCCACTAAAGCAGAGTTGATGGGTGAAGGATGGGCATATTGTAATGAACTTGAGAACAGCAGGAAAACCCAGCTGTGTAAATGATACATTGCTTTCTCTGAGTTGAGTAGCTAAGCAACAGATCGATGGACAAATAAATGAAATGAGCCACATAGTACAAAAAGGGTCTGCCTGTTTCAGGTCCTTCCCATATATAGTCATTATGTCAGAGGAATTGCTCTTATTGGGCTATGTGTCCACATTTGTGAATTAAGAGAATTGAAATATATGATCTCTGTTGTTCCTTCCCAATCTATCATTCTCTGAATATCAGGACAACTTATCAGTCTTTATTCTTAACAGTCCCAGCCCATTCCCAGAAGATGCAGGCAATACTAATCATACTAGTGTTAGTGTCTTCCTGCTCACTACCCTGTGGGCGTCGGTACCAACTATCCTAAAGCCATTTGACCTGGTGGGTTTCAGTGAGCTTTTGTTTTCATGTGCCTTGATGTGATACCTTTATATTTAATTGGAGGTAGAAACGTTTGATGTGAGAAAATTGAGTCACAGGGCAAGCTAGAACAGCCTCATGGAACCAAAAAGGCTTTGGAGGAATCAGAATGAGAAGGAACTTGAGAGATCATCTAGTCCAATCCCTGCCTTTTTTTATCCAGTCCTTTTATTTTTACAGGAAAAAAAGCCTGAGGGCCCAGAAACATTAAATGACTTTCTCAAGGTCTCACAGCTGGCTGAAGGCTTGGCAGGACCCCAGGCCTCCTTGCCTCCCAACCATGACACCTACACCATAGCGTTGTTTTATACCTAAGCCAAAGTCAGCTTTTCTCTGCATGCTTCCTACAAGATTCTAAGAGCTGATGGATGTACTGATCCCTTTAGGATTCCATTTTAATGTCTCACAGTCGTCACAGTTAGAATGTCTGTCATCAGTGTAGCCACACAGCTCACTAGAGTTTAAGCTCATTCAAGTCCTTTCTCAAAATTTGCCTGAGGCTGTGAGGTCATAATGGAAGAGAGTAACAAGGGTCTTTCACCTGACTACTGAAAGTGATACAGATTACGAAACAGCATGGGAAATTAAAAGTTTGGTCATTTTTGAAAAGGAGAACTGAAGGCACAGATTGGTGCTCATATTACATAGTAATAAAATAATATTGATAATCTAGCACGTGTCTTAGTTGCCTCTCTAAAACCCAGTCTGGTCAGCTCCTCGGAGTGTAATGTTACTGCTGACACCCTCCCATGTCCCTGATATGAGCAGCAAATGTTAGCGCCAGCTTCTTGCACACCTGTGTCTTATTCCTTGGACACAGCCTCACCAGAACCATGGAAGCCACCAAGAGTTCTGATATAGACTTCCATTTTCTCATGTATCTCAGCTGATCAAGCGATCCTTTCACATACTCAACAATGCTTTGTTTTCTAAGAGTCTGGGTGTATGGGGAATGGAAAGCTGGAAAGCTAGACATCTTTACATGTTGCCCTAAGCCAGAAGTGACTTTACAAGGGTTTTAGTCAGGCAGTCAAATGACAGTTGTTTCCACCTAGTGTTTTTAAACAACCTTCTGTTTGTTTGACTTTAACAAAAACAGATACAGATTGTATAATGGAGAAGCATGTTTTCTTAATGTATTCCTCCTGAGCACTGCTCAGAGAGCCTTTTGAGCAGTTGCTGGCCCATCAGGGTGTTGTGGTCTGGTGTCTACATACCTGTCATCAGACTAGAGAGAGAGACAGAGGCAGCTACCGAAATTCTGTGACACAGATGTGGAGACAATGTTGGAGAAGGGAAAAAAGAAAAAGCCTCCCAGGATCTGGGAACAACTGGCAGTTAAAAAAATAAGTACAGAGAAAGTGAAATCAAAACATTGCTTTCTAAAATTTAAAATGAGGCCCTTGCTGGATGTCAGTGGCTCTCATCTATCATCCTAGCTACACAGGAGGCTGAGTTCTGAGGATCACCATTTGAAGCCAACCTGGACAAGAAAGTCATGAGACTCATCTCCAATTAGCAACCAAATCTGTATATGCATTATTATTGCACCATATTCTATTTGGGAGGTAAATGGTTTTCTACTTAGCCCTTTCCTATTGTGTGGCCATACTCTAATCATAACACACAGTCATGATATAGACATGGGCTTGCCTGTAAAAAAAAATCATTACAGGCTTCTAAGTCCTATAATTGCACACTTAGCACAACTAAAGCCTTGACTATAAACTTAACTATTGAACTCTGGGACCCAGATACCTCTTCGTGCTAGTCCCCCACCCCCACTTCATCCCTCCTTGTCCAGAATACCTGGCTTTCACCATGTGGTCCCTGAGAGCAACAGCTCCTCCTTTACTGTCTTGTCTCTGTTGTAGGTGATATATTTGACACCAGGAGAGGAAACACGGTGGACAGAGAACCGGGTTCATTGCCTAGACTTGTGCTTTAGTGACGTTGATCATTAGCATACGTAACTCTTCCATTTGAATCTACTCAAAGACCCACACTGCCATGTGTGGATGTTTTGTGAAGTTTATCTGTCATGGTTGAATCGTTTCCTATGATTTCTTTGTAAGATGTGATGATCACACAGCCAGATGGATATATGATACTTTCAAAATTGTTTTTAGTTGATCTGTTACCTTTGAAGGTACTGTGAACAATCCAGTTACTAGTTCTGTGTCTGTCACCAAGAGCCTATCTCTCCCTGGCTTTATTCAGCATAACCTAAAGGTGAATATACAGTTTTGGAGCCTGTTTATTTTCATGTAAACTGTTAGCTGCCTATAAAGGAGAATGGCTCTTTGCAGGCCTCAGAGAGGTTGTGAAGGCCAGAATTAATTAGGCCTTCCTCAGTGCACAAGAACAGCTGTTTGGGGAGAGGAGAGAGCGCCGGCCTGTTAGATGAAATCATTTGTGACATCAGTGTTCCCCCTAAACAGCCATTTGGCATTGAATAAGTGAAAATGAAGGATGAATTCTTAGCAGAGGAATGACATACATATTGTGTTGACATTGTGACCAATTAAAGCTAATTAAAAGATGCAAAACTCCAAGTAACCAGTTCTCCACCTGATACCCAGTAGCCATTTACACAGAGGGTTTTAAATGAGTGGACCCCAGTTCAGACATTGTGTGGTGACAGGTCACAATAGGCATGCTTAATAGCCTGTTGTTTATTTTGGTTCCTGGTGTCCCTGCCCTCCACTTTATAGAAAACCCACATAAGAAAATGTAGGTTTGTTTTTTAAAGAGATATGTTTTTTAAAGAGATATGGGTATGTGATTTACAGAAATAAGTCACCTTCAGATTTTCTTTCTCTTAACACAGTAGTGAGTTGAAAGTAGCATTTATTTAGAAACACTACCTTTCCACCTCATTTGTTGTATAAAAGCAAATCGCCTTGAATCTTTGGCACAAAAGAAAAATGACTGTAGACCCACCCAAACCCCAGGATTAAAACCTGCCATGCGGGGCTGGAAATATGGCTCAAGGAGTAGAGTGCTTGTAAGCACATGGTCTTGAGTTCAAACCCTGGTACCACCAAAAAAAAAAAAAGGGAAAAGAACACCACACTGACAGTTTACCCCTCTCCCTACCATCTACTTCATCTACCTGTTGGAGCCAGCAATGACTGTGGTGGCCACTCTGTCCACCCTTGGCTAGTGAGTGAGGGAACCAAGGAGGTTCCTAAACTGAGGTAACCATTCAATGGCCAGCTACACTCAGAATGTGGATATCCATACTACCTGTCCAAGGCACTGTGTTACTGTACTGAGACACCAAACCTCAAAACCACGACCAGCTTACACCCAAGAAGATGCACAACATCCCATAATGTGACAGAACCAGGTTTTAGGTGTGGCTTGTGAAAGCAGTCTAATGAGTCATTACATCGCCTGTCTATGAGTCTTTTATCTTTCCTGTTGAAGCAAGGAGGAAGGTTCAGACTTCCAGTTTTCCTTTAGTCTTTTTCAGATCTCTTTCCTGAAAGCAGTCCCTTTGCAGGTTTGGTAAACTCCTCCCTTACAAACCTGCGCTTTTGTTTTTCTGCAGCAGATGCTTTTAAAAAAAAAATGGTCTCCTGCCTCCCAGAATGAAATATTCCTGAACGAACGAGAAGAGATTAATTAGTGCCCTTCCACTCTGTTAAACTATGATGAATATAACCGTAGTTCCGCTTAGTCTGCACCGTGACCCTTGAAAAGTACTCCCTTCCAAGTCTGGTGGCAGCTTGGTGCTGCCACTACTTGAGGAGGGGTAGAGTTGTTCAGCTCACAGTTATGTGCAATGGATTCCTAAGGTGGAATCTACATAAACAGTGAAATCATATTTTGTCATTTAAAATTGTATTTGTGTTAACTTACTGTGACTACTGTTCAGACTTTGTTCAAAAATCCTTTTTTATAGGTTTTCTTAGCAAAAAAAAAACCATATCTATGGATAACATGTCTCAATCTTCTGTATATATGTTTTATTAATATGTAAATATTTAGATTTTTTTAAATTACTATGTTCTTTAAAAAAAAGAACTCAGTGCAAGGCTAGTTGTGAAAATGGTGTATAACATCGTGTTGTGATATCAATTCTCAAGATGCTCTTTATGTCCATTCTGGAAGAATATAATAAATTACTTTAATTGAATGCACATGTGTCTTCGCCTGTGTGCCAGTCTCCCCGTGTTTATGAAGTCAGCACTGTTCATTAATTAGAAGGTATTTATGAATATTCTGATGATCGCCCCCAGGAGTTATGCTGCCTTATGAGGTTAATTTTTCAGAATAAAACAAACTAGATTGCTACCGGAATGAGACTCCTGAAACCCTGCAGTCACCAGCTCCGCCTGCCCATCGGATCAACGGCAGTAGCAAGTCCCACAGAAACACTTGAGCATTAAGTACCGAGATGCTTGAAGCCTAATTTTAAATGAATTAGGTGGCTTTGTAATCTTCACTTAAAAGGTTAAGCCCTGCTTCTATGGAAACAACACATCAGAAGGACAAATCAATCTTGTCCAATACAAAGTGGCCGCTCAAACGTGATTGCTTTATTCTCCACTGGACACAGGAGGGCGCTACTCCCCATCGGGACCTACCCTTTCCCGCCTCCCATGAGGATGTCCAAGCCCCTTGCTAAATCCAGCCAGGATTTTCCATCCCCCATCACCTTGTTGAAGCTGGACATGAGCCTATCCTTCCTGCCACATGTCCTGCTGCATCATGGGGCCCCTTGTGTCCATGAAATTGCTTGCCAGGGGTCCATGTTATGTCCTATGGCCTGAGGACATGCCCTTGCTCCCTCTCATATGCCGACACAGATCTGTGTAGTTGGCCTGGCAGAAGGGTCCTGTTGGGCCTCTCCAATCCAAGAGAGGGGAGGAGGCCTACTGTGCAGACAGGAAGCCCCAGGAGAAAGGGAAGCTCATCACCAGCCTCTCTTAAAAGCTGTACTCCTGCATGCCCAGCCTTGCCAAGCAATGGAGAATGTGGTGGATAGGGCAGGCTCATTTCCCAGGAGCCCCTGTGTTCAGCTCCACAGCATTCTGGATATTAGCTGGGTCAGATCCTATGGTGGTTTCCAGTGACACAGATTGGGGTGCAAAGGGAACGGGTGAAGAACCAAGGCTGGGGAGGCACTTGGCACCAAACAGCACCAGATCTTGGACCATCGCAGGATGTGAAGATGGTGTAGGCAGCCACTGGAGTGAGTGCGTGAGGGCTTTCTATGTCTTGTCTTACTTTGATCCATCTGGCTGGATTCGAGAGCAGTCAGCTGTTGAGAGGGCAGAGAGTGGTTAAAGAGAATCCAGGAGATCAAAACACCCACAGAGCCTAGCACAAGAAGAGGAACGACAAGAGTAGGTGACTAGGCTGGAGGAGGGGGTGGTGTCAAAGCTGACAGCCAGGGTTCTGTCTGGGGAGAGGGGCACAGGTTTCATTTTCCCACTCTAAGCTACAGAACATGGTGAAGAGTGATCCGGAGAGCAGGTGAGTTCAGTGAATTCACTCATTCATTTCACGCTTGTTTACAACCAGCCTGGCACCACTCTAGGGCCATGAGTAAAAAAAAAAAAAAAATCACCCCTCAGAACTCTGAACACGTGTTACCAGACAGTACAGATGACCAAGCCCTGGAGAAAACACAGCACACAAGACCTACTTGTGTTCTTCAACAAGCTCCCTGGGGAGGAAGGAATTCAAACTTGGAAGCCTTGTTCTCAAACTGGAAGCAATCATACTTCCTCATACTTCAGCTCATTACTAATCTTCATACTTAAAGAGGGATTTGTGACTATCTGCCCACAAGTAATCACCAGGCTCCATCAAATCAGGTGTGTGTGTGTGTGTGTGTGTGTGTGTGTGTGTACTTCATATCACTTGATTTTCCTCTGGAATTATGTTTCTTATTCATTTGATTTCTGCCCATCTTCTGCTAGAACCTAAGCCTCACATATGTCAGGGATCTTTTCCTTTAACATTTCATAACTTAGAATGCATGAAATTGATCATCCCCTTGGAAGATAATATATGCAGGTACATTTATACCTAGATGTCTATGTAGTTGTTTTGTATTCCAATTTGTTATTAGTGATATTAGTGTTAAAGGAGGCCATACTTTAAAGAACAGAAGGACATCCAGTGAGATGAAACTCAGGTGGGACAATACATATTAATAACCCAAGTAAAGATGATGTTAAATGGCTTTTGTTGCTTTATTTTTTTTTTTTGGTCCGATCGTGAGGCCTGAACTCTGGGCCTGGGCACTGTCCCTCAGCTCTTCAGCTCAAGGCTAGTGCCCTACCACTTGAGCCACAGCGCTACCTCCGGCTTTTTTCTTTTTGCTTATGTGGTGCTGAGGAATCGAACCCAGGGACTCAGGCATGCAAGGCAAGCGCTCTACCACTGAGCCAACTTCCCAGCCCCGTTGCTTTATTTTTTTTTTATTGGAGATACAGGGTCTCATGCTTGCGAGGCTGGTATTCTACTCTTGAGCCAATGCATCCAGCTCTATTTCTGGTTAGTTGGAGATGGAATCTAGTGAACTTTTCTGCCTGGTCTGGCTGATCAACATATAGCAGAATCCTTTGTTTTAATAAACTCAGAAAGAAAGGAAAAAAGTCTTAAGAAGACACACACCAAGCTATTAGTTATCTTTGGATGGTAAGATTATGGATATTTTCAAATGGTCTCCCAAATGACTTTTTTCTGAAATGAATGTATGTCCATTTTACAGTAGAAGTTATCTTTTTCATTTAAAAATGTAGAATAATAGTGGCATGAATAAATGTTCATGATATATTTATTCCTAAGTTATGGGTTCAACCTGTTGGAAATTTTTGTTTTTGCTGTTAGTTCTGGGACTTGAACTCAGGGCTTGGGTGCTGTCCCTGAGCTCTTTTGCTCAAGGCCAGTGCTATACTACTTTGAGCCATAGCACCACTTCCATTTTTCTGGTGAGTAATTGGGATCTCATGGAATTTTCTACCTGGGCTGGCTTTGAACTACCATCCTCAAATCTCAGCCTTCTGAGTAGCTAGGATTACAGGCATGAGTCACCAGTACCCAGCTTTTTTTATTTTACTTTTTATTTCAAAACCCACCCTTATTTTTGCAAAGTTGATTATAATTGTAACTACAAATACAGATTAACTGCATTTTTGGTGTCCAAGAAAATAGAGACCAACTGCCACCTACAGCTTTATAAAGCTATAGACAATGTGTTAATTGAACATCAGCCTGATCACATTTTGCAAAAGGACTATTCATATGCATGCACAGAAAAAAGTAACAGTTGGAGGAAGTTGTTAATAGTAACTGTCTTTGATGATCAGATTTTATGTGTTTCTTTTAAAAATTATTTGTGGGCTGGAAATATGGCTTAGTGGTAGAGTGCTTGCCTAGTATGAATGAAGCCCTGGGTTCGATTTCTCAGTACCACATAAACAGAAAAAGGTGGAAGTGGTGCTGTAGCTCAAGTGGTAAGAGTGCTAGCCTTTAGCAAAAGAAGCTCAGGGACAGTGCCCAGGCCCTGAGTTCAAATAAAAATAAAAATATTTGTATCCTTTATGTTTTCTCAACATATTTTCTAAAAAAGGGAAAATTCAAATAAAAGAAGAAAAGGCTTAGTGGTTTACACACACACACACACACACACACACAGATAGATGGATGGATAGATGGATAGATGGATGGATAGATAGATAGATAGATTACTTGAGACTTTGATACTGTTAGGAATCCTGGACATTCTTGTGACGCAGGCTTAAGTATCAGATGAGCCTGAGTGAAAACTTCAGCTTCCTGGCCCCTGTTGTTTCCCAAAATATGGACAATGAGGGTACGGACAGTTAGGGTATGTACAGGACTCTGGAGGTCCATGCTTTACTTTGATGGAAAAGCCACTTTACCAGAGGAAGACAGCCTTCTCTGCAGCTCAGAAGGACATTGGAGACAGTGCTTTATTTTTTAAAAAATGTACTAGTTGCAAGATGAGAAGAAACTAGTCACAGGTGCAAATGTATTTGACCCATCAACTCAGAAAACCAAAAACCAATGGTATCAGGGCCTGTGGGACTTGGAGCAAAATCCAAGAAATAAAACATGAGATGGAAGATTGTACCACATTAGTCCAAGCCCCTCCCCAGTTCAGGCATAGAGTCTCTTCTTTCATAGATTTCTTACTCAACTACAGCGTTCTACACTGACCTAACAGGTGTCCAGCTTTGGAAAAGCCAATTTATGACCTCTGAGGCCAGGATGTAGTGCCAACTCTATAAATCTAGGCTGCCAGGCACCGGGCATGTGGTGTCCCACACACAGCATGGACCTCGTGCTCACTCAGCCAACTCTTACCTCCATGGAGCAGAGGAGAAAAAGTAAGGGAACTGGATGTGGCTCCCATGCCTAGAAACTCACGTTAGCTCAAGATTTGAACTCGGTGTGTATGCTTCCAGTTCCCACATTCTTAACCTCTGTCCTGTCTCAGGGAGCCTATGTGAGTGGAGAGAAGCATCTAGAATAACCACAGAGGAAACAATCTGTATCACTGTGTTGTACAGTGCTCATTTATACAACATGGACCTAAGTATGCTAATATGTTGTTTATTGAGTACTTTTATAAACCAGATGATGTTTCTCACAGATCACAATTTGGTTCATATCTCCTCTTAGCCTAGAAGTAGCATTATTTTCGTCCCTGTTTTACAAGTAGGAAAATGGAGATCTTAAATAACTTGCCCAAAGTCACATAGCTAACAACAGAAGTAGGATTCAGAGCCACACTTTAGGAAGGACTTGCAGATAGGTACGTAGGATATTTGTTATACTCAGGCCTTGTTTTAAGCATGTTACTTGAATCACTTCATTTGAAATGTCCCCAACACTTAGCCAGACAAAGCTTGGAAGTAGCTATATCTTCAATCTAACAACAGGTCCTTTATTAGACTGTTTCCAAGGGAACATAACAGAGTCATGAAAGATAGAGCTTGGTGATCAGAATGACCCCCAGTTTAAATACTGACTCCCCCACTGATTTAGTTCTGGTGCCCTTTATCCCCTTCATTTCCTCATACATCTTACTGTTCATCTATCCACCAAAACAACTGAAATGATACCAGGCCCTGGTGACTCATAATCCTAGTGACTCAGGAGGATGACATCTGGAAGATCACAGTTTAAAACTCAGCCTGGGAAGAAAAGTCTGTATGGTTGCATTTCCAAAATAACCAGCCAAAAAAGCAGGGCTGGAGGCATGGCTCAAGTGGTAGAGCACCAAACATGAGATAAAAAGCTGAGCAAGGGCTGGAGATCCTGACTTCAAACTTCCATACTGGCGCGCACACGCGCGCACACACACACACACACACACACAGGAAGTCAAACTATCCCTGGAATGGCAGAAGCCACCGGAATCACTGAGAGTTGCCACCATAGTGGGGAGACATTTGTGGCAGGTGACAGGCCTGTCAGAGCTAAGAGGAAGTGATGTCATTCAATACTGGTCTTCCCAATGATCATAACACCAACATTTCTTGGAAACAGACTTGAAATGCAAAATCTACAGTCCCCTCCCAGAACTGCTGACTCAGGCACTCTGGCATTGGGTCCAGTGTGTTCGAGAAAGTTCTCCAGATGATTGTGGACCACTTGTGAGAGATTGAGTGTCAAAGCCCTCAAGAGCTGGGAGACAGCACAAGGCCCTGAGTGCAGAGCCACACATGGATCATATGCAACTGTACTCTGTAACCACAACGGGGAAATTAGCTCCCTTACTGAATTAGAAGCAGATTCACAACTGCCCCTGTGGTGGCATCCCTGCCCCTTCCATTCTGATTGGAGGGATCTGGGCAACACTGCTGTAGAAGCAGCTGTAAGTGCTGCTACCCTGCCTCAGCTTGTGGAGGTGGGTCAAGCGTGGGAACATTAACAGCCTGATCTGCTGTGGAGCGGGTTGGACTCCCAGCCCTCGCATGGCTGCTGAGACTGAGGCCCACCGAGGCAGGAAAGAGTTGGAGGCACAGCCAGGACCTGACACCACAACGCTCACTGCCTCGGGACACAGAATCAGACAGAACTTATTAACATAAAAACAATTTTCCGGGCTGGGAAAGGTGGCTCAGTGGTAGAGTGCTTGCCTTGCATGTATGAGGAAAGCCAAAAAAAACCACAAAAAACAATTTTCCCCCAAACAGGATGATCCTATTTTATTTTTCCAAAATGTATAGAAGGATCTATATCAAAGCTGATCGTTTCTGGATGTTACACTTACAATTTTTATTTCCTTCTTTCCATTCTTCATGAAGCATTCATTGATTTTTGTCCCTCCGATATAATTCACCTGTCATATAATTCACTATCTGTTCTTGTCTTTTTATTTTGGTCCAAAACCGGGACTAGAACTCAGTACCTGACACTTTCCTTCATTGGCTAGTGCTCTACCAACTGAGCCATGCCTCCAGCCCCAAAATTCACCATCTTAAACAGGCAACTCACTAATGTTTTGTTTTTGTTTTTGTTTTTAACATCATGATGATGATGCTGGTGATGATTGTTGAAACTGGGGGGGGGGAGGGCATTAATTAGTCATTCAGTTCAGATAAGTCTGCTGCAGTTGGACTTCATAACCTATCAAAGTCAAAGCTGAAGCCACACGGAAGACAGAGAAAGCTATCTCTCTACATCCAGGATTTCTTCCATGTACTAACGAACTTCTTCCTCCTGCTAATTCCATACTGAGTACAGAGACAATATCACTTCTAAGAGGCCCAGACAGTTACTTCTTTTTTTTATTTTCAAATAATCTAATTCTTTTTCATAGATGAAGTATAAACATGCAAGCATCCTCTGTAATAATGAGGATATAAAAGCTGACATTTATTGGATTCTTAACCCTGGGAGGGCTCACGCCGAGCTCTCTGCATGCATTATCATGCTTAATAGCTACAGAAAACCGTGAGTGGAGAGGCTGTGGCCGACCTGAAGAAAATAAGGATCAGAGGCGAATAATTTGATGATTTTAAGACTGCCTCAAGGCTGAAATTCTTAACCATCCACTCTAACGTAGGAAAACGCAGCCTCTGTCTTCTGTCATAAAACCCAAAGAACAGTTTCAGTCAGTCTTACTGGGGTGTCACCTGCATATTTCCCAGGGGAGGGGGGGGAATCAAGATGATTTTTCATACTCTAACGCTGGGGATGTAAATCCTATACCATATGTGTAAATAATTTGATTCGGTGGTATAAATGTTGATTCGATGCTTTCCAAAAAAAAAAAAATAGTGAGCAACCTGTTTCTCTGAGTTATTGTGGTACTTCTTTCCATCTGTTTTTTATGGGCTCATGGGGGCCAGTAAGAACTAGTTCTGAGCCAGGCATTGGTGGCTCACACCTGTAAACCTTGCTACTCAGGAGGCAGAGATATGAGGATCACAGTTGAAAACCAGCCCAGGCAGGATAGTCTGTGAGACTCTTAACTCCAGTTAACCACCAGAAAACCAGAAGTGGCACTGTGCCTCAAAAGGGGTAGAGTGCTAGCCTAGAGCAAAAAGGACTCAGGGACAGCACCCAGGCACTGAGTTCCAGCCCCAAGACTGACCCAAAAACAAAACAAAAATAGTTTTAAAACTGATGGGCCCCAAGAAAGACCCTACAATCAAATAAATCTGAAGCCAGGCATGTTTTCAATTTTGTTTAGACATGAGGTATTTGTTTTTCCAAATAGACCTTGTTTCCCAAAGAAAACATGGTGTCTTTTGTGTTCTAAAACCCATCCACTTCTGTGATTTCAAAGGACAATAGGACCAATTCTGACCAATTCACTGGCCAATTTCAGTTCTTATGAGAGACCCGTGGAGGAAGCAGGACGTGAATAAGATCTGGATAAAGGATGTTATTAGATCTCAAGAGGAATCAATAGATCCTAACATAGTCACTTTTGCTTTGCATTGCATTGACAAAGCGGAGTTGTTACGAAAGGGGTCACTCTGGTCTTCTCTGGATGTTTGAAAGCTTGTGTTTTGCTGTTCACTGGCCTCCGGGTTGTCATCTGTCTTAAGAAGGGATGTGTTTGGTTTTGCAATGCGTCATAACCACAACCCTAATTCAAGTCCCAGAACACCTAGGGAGATAAATAAAGGTTATTTTTTATTATCTATGCTTTACAAATACATTTCCACCCGAAAAGGTCACACAGCATGTCCTAAGTCCCATATTCAGAAGGCCAAGCCTAGTCTCAGACTGTGCCCTAACATACTTGAAGTGGGGGAGGGGGGATCTTATTTTATTGATGGGGAAACTGAGGATGGATGTATTCAGAGCTGTTGGTAGATGAACTGCTCCTACCCCAGGCCACCACCATCACCTCAGACCCCAGTGATGATGTCCAGAGAGAGGAGCGGGGGTAACTAAGGGAAAGTGAGATTCTAATTTCAAATGCTGGTAATCTTATTACAAGCGTGTGTGTGTGTGTGTGTGTGTGTGTGTGTGTGTGTGTGTATACAGGGGCTTGAAATTTCAAATGCTGGTAATCTTATTACAAGTGTGTGTGTGTGTGTGTGTGTGTGTGTGTGTGTGTGTATACAGGGGCTTGAACTCAGGGCCTGAGAGCTGTCTGTTAGCTTTTTCACTCAAATTCTGTCACTTGAACCTTAGCTCTACTTCCAGAAAATAAGAATTTCATGGACTTTCCTGCCTGGGCTGACTTCAAAGTGTGACCCTCAGATCTCAGCCTCCTGAGTAGCTCGGATTACATGCCTGAGCCAGCAGCACCTACTAACAGTCAAGGAGAGAGGCTGGGGATGACCCCTTCCTCACAGCCCTTAGAAGGAACCTTGAACTTTTAGCTGCCAGAACAGTGAGAAAATAGATTTGTGTTGCTCCGAACCTCCCTGGTGTGTGATGCTTGTTGAATCTAGACAGGGGCTGCTGAGGACTTCTGATGATATCCTCCAGCTCCAGGGCCCAGGATCACGCTTCCAAAGCGAACTCCACTGGACCCACTTCCTTTTACTTCCAGGCCCTGTGTCCACTCAGATGCTGTGGAGGACCAGGCCTGAGCCCACAGTCTTCTTCTTTGCTTCTGCTTCAGCAGATTGTAATGGATGATTTGATATCTGAGCTTCGTTGGTCAACTGGTCTGAGGTTGAGTTGATACCTGACCTTTCTCTTAACCATTCTCCTGCTGGAGGAAGTTCCTTCCTGAAATCTCCACTCATCTGTGGACTTACCAGTGTCAGGTTGTTTTTGCAAATCACACAGATGCACTGCACACACACACACACACACACACACACTCCCCCAAGGCTCCTGTTACCAAATGCCCCTTCCTAAGAGGCCCTGTAGATCGATCAAGTCAATCGCAGACTTGAAGCTGATTTGGCTTTTAGCTTGGGTTTACAGGTATAACCTTGGGCCATTTAACATCACTGTAAGATGGAGATAGTACTTAGTGAATAAGGTCATTCTGAGGAATAAATATGTTAATGTATAAGAATGATGGTGCCAGGGCTGGGAAGGTGGCTCAGTGGTAGAGCGCTTGCCTTGCATGCATGAGACCCTGGGTTCAATTCCTCAGCACCACATAGGTAGAAAAAGCTGAAAGTGACGCTGTGGCTCAAGTGGTAGAGCTCTATCCTTGAGCTGAAGAGCTGAGGGACAGAGCCCAGGCCCAGAGTTCAGGACCCACAACTGGCCAAAAAAAAAAAAAGAATGGTATGATGGTATGAATGGTATGAGAGAGCTAGCCAGTACTGGATGCTTTCTGGTATGTATGAGGTCCTGAGTTCCATCCTTGATGAAAAAGAAAAAAAGAAAAAACACACATATGTATATACATACGTACATTCTTATATATAGTTTATATGTATATACAGAGTGCTATATAATGTACATGTATAAAAAATGCTATGTCTGTTTGTGTGTGTGTGTGTGTGTGTGTGTGTATAAAATGCTGTACATCCCTTCCTTTATGTGGCTGATGGGGCCCCTGGGCCATGCCCTCTGCTTGCTTGTACCTGCCACACCCACAAGTTGCTTCCTCAGGAAGAACAGGTAGGAGCTCACAGCTCTTCCCTCCCACAACAACGCCCCCACCTGAAAGCACGGATTCCTATGGAAACCCTTCCACTCTGCTCTTAACGACCAAAGAGCAGAATATTATTCTTATACAGAGAACAATTCCTATGCCAATAGCTTCTCCCCTCGAAGTAAATAGGAATCTCCATTGTTCCACATTTCTGAAATGAATTTATATCAAGAAAAACACCCTTTTATATAACAATACAAAAGGCCTAACTGCACAAGGCTTGTGTTCGTCATCGGTTTACAAAAGCGTCCAGATGCTTTGAAGGTTTATGAACAATAACCTAAGCCTATAGCTTCAACCCATCCTTTCTCAATTATTTTGGGAGAATTAGGCCAGGAATGAGGCTGGGGATATTTGTGTGTGTGTGTGTGTGTAAAATGCTATAGACACACACAGACTGGACAGCGGTGGCTGGCCCTGCCGTTAACCACCAACTTTCTTGTCCTTTTTCCACACCACAAGGGGTGACCCTGTTTTTCTTCAGGCAGTCACTCTCATCAGCAACGCTTCATGTCCATTAGGTAAGCAAGCAGCTAAGTGGACCAAAACAAGGCCTGGCCTTCTTCCCCCTTTGCTCCCAGGCCATCCTATCGTTATAACATAGCCAAGAGAGAAGAGGCCCCATCTGGACAGCCAGTCACCTTGACACCAGGTGAACCATGGGCTCAGCCTCTGTCATTTGCCTGGAGTACCTGTGCTGTCTTTACAGTTCACCTGTTGGGAAGCCTCATCTGCTATCCAGCCCGTTCTCTTGGCTTCCCTGGGCAACAAACACCATGGTTTGGGTCGGCCTTGTCCCGTTCCCCCTTCTGAAAGTTACTTCCTCCTTTTGACTTCAGGACATTGAGGCCAGCCCAGTCTCTGAGCCGACATCATCCAGTAGTTCTCCTTTCTCTGTTTTACTCCTGCCCCATTCCAGCACACCCATTCAGATCTACCTGGTGTTCACAGTTGACAAGTCCCCCCAGTAGCTCCTCCAGGGCTTCTGAATTGAAGCCACTAGATCCCTCAGCTTAGTCTGTTCCAACTGGTGTAATAAAACTCCTTGAACTTCCTTCTACACAATGGACAGTTATTGCTCACTGTGGTGGAAGCTGGGAGTCAAGCTCGAGATGGATTTGGTTTCTGATAAGAAAGGTGTGCCTTTGCACGGTGGAAGGGGCGAAGGAGTTCTCTGGAGATGGTTTGTTTTTGTTGGTACTGAGGTTTGAATTCTGGGGCCTCTCTGCTCACTCATCTTGCTTATAGCTGACCTTTTACCACTTGAGCCCAGCCTCCAGCCTGACTTTTTGGTGGTTATTTTGGATATCGAATGTTTTTCTGTTGGCTTCAAACTAAGATACTGAGAGCTCAGCCTTCTGAGTAGCTAGGGATACAGGTGTGAGCCACCGTGCTGGGCTTGGGGTCTGTTTTTTTAAAAAGCATTGATCTCACTTATGAGAGCTCGGCTCTCCCTTTAAATCCCCTCCTCACATCACCACCATCTCCACAAAGGAACTTGGAGGGATACAAACCTTAAGGCAACAGCAGCTAGGGCTGAGTGTACCCCACCTTCTCAGCATCACTGTTGTCATAACAGCCACCTTGAGTATTGGGGTGGCCAGGTGATATCATGTGTTTTATGCATATAAATTACCTGGGGGCCTACAGGTGGTGGCTCTCCTGATATAAGCACAGAAAGTGAAGCTTACTTCAATGTCTGGGCTCAGATCAGATTGTCAGGGTGTGTTGATCACTGTCTTAAAGAGAAAGAGGTAAATAAAAAAATAAAAAGAGAAAGAGGTAAAAGTCGACCACGAGTTGAATGAAGCTCATGACCAATGCAGAGCTTGTAGGAGGTAGAGACTGGTTCAGCTGAGTTCATGTGATTCTAAAGCTTCTCTTCTTCCTATGGATCCCAGCTCTACCCTTGATCATCTGCCCTTTCTTCCTGGGTAAACTTGACCTCACCCTGTACCCTACATAGTCGGAGAATTTAAGAAGCCCCAGATGATTAGGGCACATAGAGATCAGAAATCCAGTGTGGAGGATTTCTGTAATACCCGGTATAGATGAAGGGCCTAGACTAGGAGACTCAATTTACCCACAGGGTATGGAAGGCCTCCCCAACCAAGACAGTAAAGTAGAGGCAAGGCGATCTTTCCACTGGGATGTGTGCGTGGACACTGATTTGGGGTTGGATTTGTTTGCTTAGGTCTGGAGCCGCTGTAGCCAGTTAATGGGCCCATGGCCTGTGTCCATGGTGCTAAGTATTGTATGCATAAGGCAGGATGATCCTATCTGAATCTCCAGTAGGGCCCCCTGAGCCCCTTCACCTAGCTTTCCCTCTTATATTCTTGCCTGATTATTTTTCACCTTCATATTGGCCCAGAGGACACAGTCTACTGCTTCTGGGACCCATTGCCTGCTTGCAGGCTGCTGGAGGATGAAGGCATTCAGAAACATGTGACTAGGCCTCTCTGTGCTCAGGACTTTTAATCTCCTTAATTGAAATTGATTGGTCTCTTGGGAGGTGGCTCTACAGTGGTCTAGACATTCAGCATGTGATCAACTTTTACTTATTTCTTTTAAAGACCAATTGACAACACCACAGCATCTAATCTTCTCCTTGAATAACAGACCTCTCTTCCAGATCAGGAGCCAAATCAGAAACACGCATGCACACATGCATGCACGCATGCCTGTGCACACACACACACACACACACACAAACAACTCAGGAAAGAAAAGCTCGATTTAAAAAATAATAATAAGAGGAGAATATTCTTGATTCACTGTGGCTTAGCATTATACAAAAGGCCAGGCAAAACCCCATTACCAAGGAAAGATGTAATCAAATGGGAAAGGAATGATGAGAGGGGGAGGGGAGAGAATGTGCCTTCCAAAGCTTGCAAGATAAATTGACTGGCCCGGAGCCTATCTAAGAACCAGTTACAAAAAAAAAAAAAAGATAAAAGAGGAGGAAATGTGAAAGACCTTCTCAAGTTAAAAGAAAACCTAACATAAGAGAACTGTTTGAGGGAACAGATTTGTGTGCATCTAGGCATATAACAGTTACCCTAAAGTGGCTGGAGCTGGCCTTACAAACCGGTTAGGCAGGTCCTATCTCCTGGCAAATCCTCTGAGAGCTCCTTATTTACCAGGCTGATCTTATATCATGGAAATCACCCTCTGGGAGCTCCTCTGAGCCATGCTGCCCAGTCAGTGCACTAACTGGGCACTGGTCTTGAAAAGGCCAGCTTCTAAGCCCTTGGCTCTATTTCAATACTAAATACATGGGGGGGGGTGCGCGCGTGCGTGTGTGCGCGTGCACGTGCATGGTGCACGAGAGAGAGAGAGAGAGAGAGAGAGAGAGAGAGAGACTAAGGCACAGGAAACAAGATAGGGCACAGGAAAACAAGAGAATAACACCTTAGAGGCAGCCTTGTACAGCGCTGACAAGTCAAATAATCATTAGTATAAATGACAGAGTCATTCCTGTCATTCTCACAGCATGATGCCTAGCCTTCCCAAGACCAAATTTAGAGATGCAGACTTAAAAAAAAAAAAAGAACCAGAGCCCCTGGTACAAAGGAGGAAGGAGAAAATGATGGGGGCAGGGGTGGTGAGAAGATGGGGTATCTGAGATTCCACAACTCCAACCCTGGTGGCTATTTTTTTTTTATGAATCAGATGAGGATTAAAATTTGAACTCACTACCAGGAGGCTTTGATCGGGGTGAAGGCCAGCCCCTCTTCCTCCTCAGCTTGATTATGTCTCAGCGTGGGGCAGTAGATACAGGGTATTTTCCTTTTAGAGTCTTTCAGTGTAGGACATATTAAAATAGTATAGGATCGTGCTGAATACATCAGTGGAAGGTCCTGTAAGCAAAGACCGCCCCCCCCCCCACGGTCAGTGTTAATCCAGAGGTGAGAACACTTGGTAGTGTCAGTGGTTTCAGTCCTCTGCTGATTTGTTTTTGTGTGTGCCTGTCATAGGGCTTGAATTCAGGGTCTCAAAAAACTCAATTAACAGCCAGCTGATATTTGACAAAGGAGCCAAAGACATACAATGGAAGAAACACAGCCTCTTCAACCACTGATACTAGGAAAACTGGGCAGCCACATGCAGAAAACTAAAAGTGGACCCCAGCCTATCACCATGCACCAACATCAACTCAAAATGGATTAAAGACCTTAACATTAAACCTGAATCTCTGAAACTACTGCAGGACAGAGTAGGAGAGACACTTGAACTAATAGGCACAGGAAGGAACTTCCTGAACAGAGTCCCAGGGTCACAACAAGTTGGAGAGAGACTCGACAAATGGGACTACCTTAAAATAAAAAGCTTCTGCACAGATAAATCTATCGCAACTAAGCTAGAAAGACAACCAACTAATTGGGAAAAAATATTTACCAGCAATATATCAGACAAGGGGTTAACATCCTGTATATACAGGGAACTCAAGAAACTAATCCCTCCCAAACCTAACAAACCAATTACTAAATGGGCAAGGGAACTAAAGAGGGACTTCTCAAATGAAGAAATAAAAATGGCAAAGAAACACATGAGGAAATGTTCATCATCCCTGGTGGTGAAGGAAATGCAAATAAAGACAACCCTGAGATACCACCTTACCCCAGTCAGAATGTCCCACATCCACAAATCAGCCAACGACAAATGCTGGAGGGGATGTGGAGAAAGAGGAACCCTATTACACTGCTGGTGGGAATGCACACTTATACAACCACTTTGGGAAGCAGTCTGGAGGGTCCTTAGAAAGCTAAAGATTGACCTCCCTTACGACCCAGTCATACCACTTCTAGGCATCTACCCTGAACAACAGGAACCAATATACAAGGACACGTGCACCTCCATGTTTATTGCAGCACTGTTCACAATAGCTAGGATATGGAAACAACCCAGATGCCCCACCACAGATGAATGGATCCAAAAATTGTGGTATCTATACACAATGGAATATTATGCAGCCATTAGAAATGACAAAATAATGGCATTTGCAGGGAAATGGATGGAGCTAGAAGGAATCATGTTGAGCGAGGTAAGCCAAGAGCGAAGAGACAAACGGTACATGGTCTCCCTGATAAGTGGATGATAAATCCAAAATGTTAGGTGATACGACAAAACTAACAGGACTTAAGAAACAAAGAACTCCTGCTCATCTGGTTGAACCACTACTAAATATCCCCACGCTGCTGATCACATGTATGGTGTATAACATGTGAACACTGTTATATATTACAGACTGTGATAGACAATTTGCTCCAGGAAAGTTAGAATGAACTTGTGACTTAGAAATTATGTAATCACTTAATCACAATCAAAAAAAAAAAAAAAGAACTTCGGGGAAGGGAGGGAGGGAGGGGATGGTAGGGGGAAAACAATGGAGGGGCTAACAATGTTCAAGAGGAAGTGTACTCATTACCTCACTCATGTAACTGTAACCCTCTGTATGGTATCTTTACAATAAAAAAAAAACTCAATTAGTTGTTTTTTTTGTTTTTTGTTTTGTTTCTCAACAGTGTCACTCTACCACTTGAGCCACATCTCTGCTTCCAGAGCTGAAGTGGTGAACTGGGGATTAAAGTCTGTCAGGTTTGTCTACCCAAGCTGGCTTCAAACCCACATCCTCAGATCTCCGCCTCCTGAGTAGCTAGGATTACAGGCGTGAGCCACCAATGCCCAGCTCAGCTGACCATCTCAAGGAAACTATCTGACAGCCACTGTGTGCAAGATACAAGTAAGTAATCCACATTTAGCCACTGAGGATGAGCAAATCTAAGTGGACCCAGGCAAGTGTGGGTAGCCAATCTCTGGTTGTGTTGGGCCACATGCCCCGCCCCACTACCGTGGAGGCAATTCAAATGAGCCTGACGCTAAAATGTCCCCAGTAGCCCTGCAGGTAAACCCAGAGGCGTAGACCGTGGAGCTTGCATTTTGTCTGTGATTCCCAACAGAGTGGAAGCATTGAGCCTGGGGCGCTGTGGCCAGGAGATGTCCCCTCATTTCATAACTAAATTGATTGGGGTCCAACGAGTGAGCGTGCTTTGAGAGAATGGAATTGAAAACTGTGTAAGGTCCCGGGTAGGGGGCTTGTCATACTACTTTTTCTATTAGGTCTTGAGCAGATTTGCTTTTCTTATGCCTATCAAGACATTACAGGTGTAGAAATAGTGCTCCTATTGAGGAACTCCTCTACCACCCCTCCAGCATTTCGAAGAAAATTCCTTTGCAAAATTATACTTTTTTTTGGAAAGCTAACGTACTAGGTGCCAGTGGCTCATGCCTGTAATCCCAGCTACCCAGGAGGCTGAGATTGGAGGATTGAGGTCCAAAGTCAGTCTAGGCAAGAAAATTTGGGAGACCCATCTGCAATTAACTACCAAAAAGCCAGAAATGTCTCTGTGGCTCCAAGTGGTGGGGCACTAGCCTTGAGCACAAAAGCTCAGAGACAGTGCCCAGGCTCTAAGTTCAAGTTCCAGAATTGGAGATAAATCAATAAATAAGCTGAATTTCACTGTGCCAGACCTGGTTGCATGGTCTCATTCAAATGTCACACAACTCTGGAAGAGAAATAGAATCATTATTATCTCAGTTTTACAAATTAGGACACAGAGTTGTGGAAGGTAGGTTATTTCCCTAAGGGTATGGGTCTGGTCAGTGGTGAGCTACAATTTTGAGATTACAGGTGTGAGTCATTATGCTCAGCTAGCATTTGGACTTTTTCTTGTTCTCTTTGTGTGTGTGTGTGTGTGTGTGTGTGTATTTTGTGTGTGTTGTGTGTGTGTTTGGTGGTTCTGAGTATAATACAGCTAGGAAATCACTCTACCACTGAACCATGTTCCTAGCCTTTTTTTGTTTTTGTTATTTTTAGATTAGATCTCATTTACACACACACACACACACACACACACACACACACACACGGGCTGGCCTTCCCAGTAGCTATGTCTCCTTAGCAGCTGGGATTATAGATGTACACCACCACACGTGGTCTCTACATTTGCTTTTTGATATTGAACCTCCCAAGCTAGATGTAAGATAAATGTCGAAGAAGACACATCCATCTCTCTAAAAACATCCAATCTGCCTGCTCTAGAATAGCAAGCAGAGACTTAGGAACAGAAACACCTATCATTTAGTGTCTTGTCACAAGAACTATGGACTCTCAGAAAAACTATTATGGATGGCAAGCTCAGCTGGTATATAGTTGAGTTTCTTGACAACACCACTGTTAGGTTTTTAAAAGAGGTAGCCAAGTAAGAACTGCACCACACACATGGTATTCAGGTAAGGGGTAGGTTTATTCGATAGACCTGCTGGGACCAGGCAAGGTTAGTACTCCACGCGCTGGCAAAAGAGGCAGTCTGGCCCAGGGTTAGGCCTTATATAGGGTAGGGGGCGGGGAAGGGTGTGTCCAGGTAAAGGGAAGTGGGATCTGGTGGGAGAAAGGTGTGGCCACATCAGATTAAGATGTGACCTCAGCGGATGCGGATGTGACCTCTTCCAGGTGTCCCAGTTGCCTAGGTAACGCAGGTACTGGGCGAGGTCTGTTCGCTGTCCAGGAATGGACCTTACAACCACAAGGTTTCTTAGTGCATACAACCAAGGACTATTAGGAGAGACACAAAGCAGGCTTGTGTGAGAGCTCCTCCTCCAGCAAAGGCCTGGGGAGACAGGGCTCAGAGACCAGAGCAGACCTAGTGGAGCAAGGAAGGGTTGGAGGAGCTTGCACAGCAAGCTGCCCCTGAGAGCTAGTTTCAGCCTGACTGCCTTGCCACAGAATCACTGGTAGGCTCCTTCCATGTTGCTTCTTTTCACAAATGCACAGAAGCCAAAAGTTCCCAAAAACAATTAGTCAATCCTGCTGTCAGATCTACTGCCTAAGACAGGAAAAGGTTCCATATGCAATCCCTTACACCAAGGGCTTACATCAGAGGAAGGCAAAACCAAGTGAGCGATTGTTTACCAGCCCATCTGCATCAGTGGCTAGAAGCAGCATGAAGCAGCATTCCCGCATCCCCCACCCACCAATTACAATAAATGATTTTTTTTCACAGTCCTGTAGATCAAACCCCGGGGCTTTGCACGTGCCTGGAAAATACTACCACTTAGCATCAACCCCAGATCAAAACTTTTTGATATACTGATGTCTGTCATCCTAGCTACTCAGGAGGCTGAGATTGTGGTTCAGAGTCAGCCCAGGCAGGAAAAACTATGAGACCTTTACCTCCAAGTAGCCACCAAAAGCCAGAAGTGGAGCTGTGGCTCACGTGGTAGAGTGTTAGACTTAAGCAAAAGCTCAGGGACAGAGCCAGCTCCTGAGTTCAAGCACCAGGACTGGCACGCGTGCACACACACACACACAAGTTTTTTGGTATCATAGAGCAATTCTCACAGTCTGTACATTACCACTGCCAAGATCTTGAGCACCTATAAGCACTCTTTCTACATGGTCAGGAGTCCTGCAATAAGATTAGGTCACAGGAAGATAAGCTCACAGGTAGAATCTAGAAGCCAGATCAACTTCAGGCTCTGGCTCATTCTTTGACAGCTTCATCCCCAGAGACCAACATTTAACCCAATGACCTAATTACCTCTCATTAGCCCCCGCCTCTTCAAGATTCCACTACCTCTCAGGATCATCACATTGAGCACCAAGCTTCCAGACCATATCCAAACATGGTAGCATGCCAAAAAAAACCTTGGGATTTTAATCTCACCCAGATTTGTTGGCAGCACAAATTTCAGAAACACTATGGAGCCATTCAGAAACCAACAACTTGCAGAATTTAACCCCATGGGATAACTTCCCATTCCTAGATGGCATCCTTCACTTGGTTTTGCTCTTCCAACTTTTCCCCCAGCTTTGCAATTTAATTCCCTACATCCAATCCCTCTCTGCTTAATGTACCTAAAGTGCTTTCTGCTATTGATGACCAAATACTGATAAACCTTCTTCCACTTTTTCCCTTATCCAAGCACATAAAACATACAAGTATTTATGTTTAAGTCACCTCCTTTGTTCTTACTGAGCTCTGTTTGGTCTTTGTTTCTTTTTATCATCCTCTCCACACTGTCCAGGGAAATTTGACATGTGCGCTCTGCTTTCAGACCTTACATTATTTTGCATTTGCCAGGCGACTTTAGAGAACCAAGCAGGCCTGATCCTTTCTACCTTTGGTCTTAAAGAACATTTTCTTCTCCTTAGGTCATTAGGAAAAAAAAAAAGTCTGCCACAGCAGGCCTCTGCCCAGTGGATGGGAGCTATGCATAACTAATGAAGAGGAAAATTGGTATCAAAATGGCCTGATCCGTCTCAACATGTTTCTAATAACTTCCAGATCTCCCGATCTTGATTTTCCTATGCATGGTCTTTCCTCTTAAATGAATACCCACTAGTGTTTTTGGAGTATACATCATCTCTTCCTTCTGCCCCATTGTATGATATTTTGTTTTGTGGAGAATTATCCAGATTTTCTGTCAAACTGTGCACATTTTAAGTATTAGTTATGACCTGGGCATAGTGGTACATGCCTATAACCCAGTATTCAGGAGACTGAAGCAGAAGGATTGCAACTTCCAGGCCAGCATGGACTTTATAGAAGACCTTATTCATTCATTCATTCATTGATTAAAGTTCTAGTTTGCGGGCTGGGAAGGTGGCTCAGTGGTAGAGCACTTGCCTTGCAATGCATGAGGCCCTGGGTTCGATTCCTCAGCACCACATAAGCAAAAATAAATAAATAAATAAAATAAAAATAAAGTTCTAGTTTGCCAAACCCTAGTTGTAGATGCAAGAGGTCATAGATATCCAGTAACTAGAAAATGTAAGAGTAAACTTTTTCCTTTTTCTAAAAAAATTCTCTTTTTCTATTATCGCATGCATTAATTATGTAAAGAGGTTTCAATGTGCTGTTACCATTTGTACATATAATGAACTTTGATCAAATTCATCCCCTCTATCACTTTTTCTTAGCCCCTTTGAAACAATTTTAACGGGATTTGTTCATCTTTCTTTCTTTACTTCTTCCCTTCTTTCCTTCCATCTTTCTTTCCTTCCTTCCTTCCTTCTTTCTTTCTTTCTCTCTTTCTCTTTCCTTCCTTCCTTCTTTCTCTTTCTTTCTCTGTCTTTCCTTCTTTCTTTCTCTTTCTTTTTCTTTCTCTTTCTTTCTTCTTCTTTTCTTTCTTTTTTTCTTTCTTTCTTTTTTCTTTCTTTCTTGCTTGCTTTCTTTCTTGCTTGCTTGCTTTCTTGCTTTTCTCGTACTGGGGCTTGATCTCAGGGCCTGGGCACTTTCTCTTAGCTTGTTCACTGATGGCTGTCACTCTATCACTTTTTTTTAAATTGTTGACTGGAGATAAGAATCTCACAACAAGCCAGGCTTCGGTGGCTCATGCCTGTCATCCTAGCTACCAGGAGGCTGAGATCTAAGGATTGAGCTTCAAAGCCAGCCTAAGCAGGAAAGGCCATGAGATTCTTTTCTCTAATTAGCCACCAGAAAACTGGAAGTGGCTCTGTGGCTCAAAGTGGAAGAGAGCTAGCCTTGAGCAGAAGAGCTCAAAGACAGTGGACAATCTCCAAGTTCAAGCTTTGTGATTGGAAAAAAAAAAATAACTCATAGCCTTTCTTGCTCAGGCTGGCTTCAAACTAGGATTCTTCAAACTAGGATTACAGGAGTGAGCCACCAGCACTCAGAGCAGGTTTCATTAGTCTATATTCATACTTGTGTGCAAAGAATATTGCTCATAATCCCCTCCTTCACCCTCACTCCTGCCCTCCCATTGGCTCTCACTCCCAAAGTGTCCTCCCATTTTACTTATATCCTTAATTTTATATTTTAGGTGTAGATTCTGCATATAAGAGCAATGCAATTTGTTAGAGAGGACTTTATCTTGTAGTATTGCAAAGATCATATGGAATAAATCCTACATACTTGTTTGAAATATGAAGTCCAGAATGCTCCAGACCAATAAGGCTCAGTTCACACCTTGTCCCATGCCACATCGATGGGAGGAGGTCCCGAACCTCGGTCTTCCTGATATTCCAGTGCTGGCCAAAGACTGAAATCAGACAGTAGCTAACTTAACTAACTCACTAAATAAATAAATAAATACACTGGATTTTTAAAACTCTAGCAAGGGCTGGGAAGGTGGCTCAGTGGTAGAGTGCTTGCCTCACATGCATGAGGCCCTGGGTTTGATTCCTCAGCACCACATAAGCAGAAAAAGCCGGAAGTGGTGCTGTGGCTCAATTGGTAGGGCGCTAACCTTGAGCTGAAGAGCTGAGGGACAGCGCCCAGGCCCAGAGTTCAAGCCCCACAACCAGCAAAAAAAAAAAAAAAAAACTCTAGCAAAATGCTACTGCTACGCTTCTCAGCCTGAGGTACTTTTTAGATGAACATTTTATTCAAGTATTTCTCAGGCACTTAAGAAGTATTATCAAGAAAACCACTTGTTCAGCAGGTTTTACTGAGTTAATGTCTCCTGACTGATTTGTGCCCTTGAAATAAATGCAGCCATTCCAACAAGGAGAGAGGACCCAAGAGACAAGGGACAGGGGACTAGGGAAAGGAGAGGATTTGTCTCACCTTAATCCACCTGTATTTCACGTGTATGGCAGAATACATTATTTTGCAGCTTAGAAAGCAGTCAAAACGGCTGGGAAGAGCGTTTGCCTTGCATGCATGAGGCCCTGGGTTTGATTCCTCAGCACCACATAAGCAGAAAAAGCCAAAAGTGGTGCTGTGGCTCAAGTGGTAGAGTGCTAGCCTTGAGCTGAAGAGCTGAGGGACAGCGCCCAGGCCCAGAGTTCAGGCCCCACAACCCACACCAACAACAAAAAAGCAGTTGATAAAATTAAGAGCTAATAGCAAAGACAATACACTATGTCTACTAAATCCCATTTACTTCTTCCTGCCTACATAAGAAAACTATATCCCTACCTTCTTTGTTGTTAGATTTGTGTTGTTAGAAGTTATGAAATACCACTTTTCAAGACCTGGCCATAAAATTCCCTGAGTCATCATCCATACCTTCTGTCCTCTTCTTCAGCAAATTTTGGAAGTCACTTGATGAAGATGACATCATTGTAGATAGAGCCTAGATCCTTGAGTCAAGTTTTAGAGAAGCCCTGTGAAGGAGAGCCACTGGAACTACATTAAACAATGACCTACTCTAAGAAGCCAATGAGAAGAAGGGTTTTCTTTATCACTACAGCATGACCTTGCCTATCCTGCCTAATAAAGGAGCTTGTATACACAGGGAGTTTTGCAGTCCTACAGAAATCCTAAAACCCCTCTTAGATACGGCACACATGAAATAGCCTTTCAGTGTTTTAGTAACATTTTTTTTCAGATTCCAAGTTTATATAAGGACATACTTCTGTGTAATATATGTACATATATATGTATATATATTTCCTTTGTACCCTCATATCTATGATTCCCTTCTCATTCTTACCTTTTCTGGTATATTTGTCCCAAAGGGGAATAAATCAAAGAGTTTATCAGAAAGCACATAGTACACATACTTTATATTCTCATTGAAACAAGACCTGAAAAACGAGGGAATTTTATTGCAATTTTATTCCCCCTCGGGGGCCATTCTGAATTTTACTGTCTTGATATTTACTTGTTATTACAGAGAAACCTTGGCTAAACCATCAGGGACTGAATTGTTCTAGACAAGTGTTTCAGGGAACTAGACTTCAGATATTTAGGCCTCAAAATACTGCTTGCTTTTAAATGGTTTGAAAAATAATCAACATGAAGTATAACTGGTGAAATGCAGTGACATATTTTACCTGTTCTTGGTGACTCAGGAATAATCTCAGGGCCACGGGGGTGCCATGTTCCCTGTACCACCTCACACTGTCTCCTGCGGCCTGGCAGGGTTGTTTTGTTTTGTTTTGTTTTTTGCTTCTTGGCCCAGTGAAACGATTCTCCTTCTTCCAATGTCAACTGGAAGATCTGTTCCCACAGGCCCAGCTATGTAAATTTACTGAAACTCATCAGACTGTTTGCAGAAAACAAGGGAATTTCATGGTATGTACATTATTACACCTCGGTCAAGACTTTAAAAACTACATCACACACCAGGTGCCAGTGGCTCAATCCTGTAATTCTAGGTCTGAGATCCAGAAGCTCAGGAACAACACCCCAGGACCAACACACACACACACACACACACACACACGCTATATCACTGTCAACTGGGTTCCAGTGGTTCAAGCCTGTATTTCTAGCTACCCAGGAGACTGAGATCTGAGGATCACAGTTCAAATCTAGCCCAGGCAAACAAATCTGAGACTTTGTGTGTGTGAGTATGGTCATGGGGCTTGAACTCTAACCCTGAGCCTCTTTGTGCTCAAGGCTAGTGTTCTACCACTTTGCGTCACAGCTCCACTTCCAATTTTCTGGCAACTAACTGGAGATAAGAGTCTCGTGGACTTTCCTGCACGGTTGGCTTTGAACCTCAATCCTCAGATCTCAGCATAGCTCTGATTATAGGTGTGAGCCACCATCGCCTGGCCTGAACTACTTTTATCTCCAGTTATCCAGCAAAAGCCAGAAGTGGAGCTACAGTAGTGGCTCGAGTAGTAGAGCACCATCCCTGAGTGAAAATGCTAAGGGACAGTGCCCAGGCCCTGAGTTCAAGCCACAGTATCAGCACTCAATATCCATGCATATATTCATTCACATGTTGAACAGTTGCTGAATATTCCACAGTGTTCGTATTTTACTTAATCATTTTCCTTGTTGTTGTTGCCAGTCTGGGGCTTGACCTCAGGGCCTGGGCACTGACCCTAAGCTTTTGTGCTGCAGGCAGGCTAGTGCTCTACCACTTGAACCACAACTCCACTTCTTTGGTGTTTTTTTTGGTGCTTACTTGGAGGTAAGTTGTCTCACGGACTTTCTTGCCTGGGCTTCACTTTTTCTAACCCTTTTTTAGGACCTTGGTGGCCCTCTTCACTTTGGCAGGGAGAATCTTTGCTCAGACCTGCCACCTCCCTGCCTCCCCTGGCTTCAGCCAGACCCCTGAGCAACTTTGCAACCCTGGTCTGTTGCATTTAAAATATATATGTATGTACAGAGCTGGGCTGTATAACTCATCACAAGCCTGTCCTGCAGGAGAAAATAATAAAACAAAAAAACAAAGCTCCACTCCCATCCCTAGCCTCCCTTGATTTAGGAGCTCAGCTTACTTGCTTGCCTGGTGTGTGTGCTTCCACCTGCAGTCCTTCCAGTTGCTCACTCTCCAGCTGCACTGGGCCTTGGAGTTTACCCCTGATTGATGGAGTCCCCTCCCCAGCTTCTTGTCACCTGCAGCTCTCCTGTCAATACACCTTTCTCTGGTTCACCAAACCCTTGGATTATAATCCTCTTTTCCTTTCCTGAACTTCTGCATTCCTGGCATATTTTTTACCTTTGCATTTTCCTTTCACAATGGGCCTTGGGTTCCTTTAGCTGCTCTTGGTGGTGCTGCATTATTTGCCCGTGGACAAGCCCAGTAACCATCTTTAAACTCTTAAACCATCTGTCCTATCAGTAGAGGAGAAATTGGCTGTCTCATCTTTCTCACTTTGGGTCACACTTACATGCCGAGCTCTGTGTGTGTGTGTGTGTGTGTGTGTGTGTGTGTGTGTGTGTGTGTGTGTGCCAGCCAGGCTTAGGGCTTGAATCAGGGTCTAGACACTGCCCCTGAGCTTTTTCTGCTCAAGGAAAATGCTCTACCAATTGAGTCACTGCTCTACTTCCAGATTTTCAGTGGTTAATAGGAGATAAGAGTGTCATGGAGTTTCTTGCCCAGGCTGGCTTTGAACTTGATCCTCAGATATCAGTCTCTTGAGCAGCTAGGATTACAAGTGTGAGCTACCAATGCCCAGCTGTTTTCAATCTACGTTCTCTCTCTCCATTTCCCCTTTTTCCTCCTTAGCAAACTTGCCTTCTGCTGGGCCCTAGTGCTCTAGTGTTGGTTTTTCTCAGAGTTGCACTTCCTGGGCTCCCCATCCACCTCTTCAGGCTGGTCCTGGCAAACTGACATGGTCTTCTGTCCCACAAACATCACAAATGCCCCCTTCTCCCAAAAGGAATCCCTCTCTCCTGCTTGATCAGTTTCAGGGGCTTCACGTGCAAGTTTCCAGGCTGTGCCTAGCTCAGTCCTGCTCTGTAACTCAGTAACCTTGCAACCTTGTTCTGCCCCATCCCCAACCCATATTCTTCCCTCTGCACCCCAAGCAGTTCTTTGTTGTACTTGGCTGACCTTGGAGTACTTGGGTGGGCCATGCTAAAATAGCATCTCTCAAAACCTTTTTCTTTCTTTTTCCGTAAAAAAAAAAAAAAAAAAAAAAAACAGAAAAAATGTTTTTCCTGTCCCCTTAGTGGAGTGCAATTACAAGATTTAATTAAACACTTATTTTGATCCCCAAAGTTTGTGTATAGTGTGTCATGATTCTCCCTCTCTGAAAGTTCAGTAACACACTTTTTCTAGGAACCTAAATTTCACAATGTATCTTTGGAGAACTTACGATTAAAGTTCTCCAAAGTTCCTGGCTTGGAGTATTTTTTACATAACAGTGTATATTCTTTCTAAATGGTGAGTGATCACTTTTCTTCAGCTCAGCCAACAACTGTGTAAGCTTCTTTTCATTCAGGGAGTTTCCTTTTATCTTTGGGAAAGTGAGGGGAAGAAAGAATTAACACAGTTTGTCTCTTTGACAGTTCTCTTAGCTTCTCCCGCATCCTGTGTCTAAGCTGGAACTTGGTAGAAGAAAGCTGGCTGGGTGCTGGTGGCTCACATCTGAAATCCTACATACTTCAGAGGCTGAGATCTGAAGTTTGAATCCAGCCTAGGCAAGAAAGTCCAAGAGATTGTTACTTCCAGCTAACCACCTAAAAGCCAGAAGTGGAGCCATGGCTCAAATGGTAGAACACTAGTCTTGAGGGAAAAAACTAAGGGATGGTGCCCAGACGCTGGGGGAAGGGGAGGAAGAAGAAGGAGAGATAGAGGGGGAAAAAGAGAAGGGGGAAGACCGTTTGCTGCCACTTCCTATAAGCCTGCCAGCTAGCTATTTCCTAGTGGACAATTATCCTAGGTATCTTAGCAACACATACAACAAAGACACGCAGACATACACAGACACAGACACACAGCCTTGACAAATTCTACAATGATAATGAATTGAGTCATGTTGTCAGGAAACACCCTTTCCTTCAATGGCAAAATGCAGGGCACATCTGTGGCCTTTCCACCAGTGGAGAAGGCATAGCATTGGGAGCTAGGGCAAACCACTTGGGTGAGAAGTGGTGTTCACCCTATCTCAGTTCTAGTCTGCAGTTGCATGGTTGACAAATGTGTGCCACTGTCACAGGCCCTGAGCCATGACAATCTGAAGTCCCTATCCACAGAGTGACCTGTGACTAGTGTTTTCCTGTTTGTGAGCCAAGTGGTCTTCCTGGCCCCCAGCTTGTTGATCTTTGTGTTTACATTTTTTTGTTTTTTGTCAGTTGTGGGGCTTGAACTCAAGGCCCAGGTACTGTCCCCGAGCCTCTTTGTGCTCAAGGCTAGCACTCTACCACTTGAGCCACAGCACCACTTCCAGTTTTTGAGTGTTTAATTGGAGATAAGAGCCTCATAGAAACTTTTCTGCTTGGGCTGGCTTTGAACCTCTATCTTCAGATCTCAGTCTGGTGAGTAGCTAGGATTACAGGAGTGAGCCACCAGTGCCTGGCGGTGTTTACATTATTTTTACAGAAGAGAAAGATAGTCACCCTATAACTAACGCTCAGCTCTTTGAAAAAGCAATAACATCACTAAAATAATTGTAATTTACTCATGGATGGAATAAAAATAATCATAAAAAACAATAGGATGGTTTGATGGCAAAAGGGTTCCTAACTGTTGGAGGGAATACTAACAGGAGGAAGACAGGGGAGTAGGTGGGGTAGTGGGGTGACTATGATCTAAGAACCTTATATATGCGTGGAAATGCATGGTGAAACTCAAACTGTTTAAGAGAGAGAAGAGGAGGTTAAAGAAAGAGTGGGGGAATGAATTTGATCAAAATACATTATGTATATATATGTATATATCTCAATGAAACTCCTTTATACAATTAATTTATGCTGATAAAAAATTCCTGAGGTATAAATTAGCTTGAAGAGCTTCTTTTTGAAGTACTGATACTACTGGAAAGAGAAGAAAGGAAAAAGAGCAAGAAACCCAAGTTCATGGTACACATGGGTCCAGGCAGGTGGCGCTTGGATGCTTTCCAGGTTCTGTTTGGGTAAATCTACTTGATTTTGTGGCATGCATTCTCTGAGCCCGTGCTGTTCGACATGGTAGCAGTTAGCCACAGATAGCTACCATGCAATGGAGAGACGGATCATTCAACTTGGAAGGCACTAATTCCTGTGGTGCATTTCTGAGACTCAAAATAGCTTTATTAATTTTTAAATGTTGAAATGATGCTATTTGAATTATATATCTAGGGTTAGGTAAGATAATATTAAATGACATATATTTTTTTAACATAGCTACCAGGGAACAAGGTGACAGAATGGTCGTATAGCTCACCTTGTATTTCTCCTGGACAGAGATGTGATTCCTATAAGACAAAACTGCTCTGAGGGTGTGTGTGTGTGTGTGTGTGTGTGTGTGTGTGTGTGTGTGTGTGTAGATGCTGTACCTGAGCTTTTGTGCTGAACGCTAGTGCTGTATAACGTAGAGGTTTATTGGAGATAGAATCTCCGGGGCTGGGAAGGTGGCTCAGTGGTAGAGCGCTTGCCTTGCATGCCTGAGGCCCTGAGTTCAATTCCTCAGCACCACATAAGCAAAAAGAAAAAAGCCAGACGTGGCGCTGTGGCTCAAGTGGTAAAGCGCTAGCCTTGAGCTGAAGAGCTGAGGGACAGTGCCCAGGCCCAGAGTTCAGGCCCCACGATCGGACCCAAAAAAAAAAAAAGGAATCTCATGGACTTTTCTACCTGGACTGTCTTTGAACTTAGATCTCTGCCTCCTGATTGGTCAGGATTACAGGCATGAGACACCGGTACCTGGCAATTCTTAACAATTTTAGAAGGAAAAAAAACCACCTTTGCTTTTGTATTTTTCTCATGCCCACAGGAAGTTTGTTATTAGGTTTATTTCAGTCCCCTTACATCTCCATACTGGAGATGATTCTCCATTTTCAATTTTGTCTTGTCAGTAAATTTCCATACTGGTCCTTCTATATGCCAGAATGGGAATGAGATCCATTTAGAGAAAGAGCTGGGCTTGTCAGATTCCGGGGCCAGGTGAGAGGACAGCAAGGAGAACATTGTACACTCAGCTGTGATCTCTGTACAGAAGTGTGATACTGCCCAGCACTTAATGTCTTGAAGATGTTCAGCTGTTAGTTCATCCTTACCTTTTGCAGGACATAGAAAAGGGAAATATACACAGAACTGCTGAACCGTTGTCTCCAGAAATGAGGACCCAGATTCAGAGCATTAGGTTACGGTGTCTCCTACTGGCCACAGTTGGGCACTGCACTCAGCCTACTGGGAGAGAAATGGTAATCCAGGGTTTCTCAACTTTATCAATATATTGAGACTCTTTAAAAGGGGAGAAATCTTGTTTAGCAGGGTATGGTATTACTCACCTGTAATCCAATCATTTGGAAGGCTGAGGAAAGAGAACTGAGCTTAAGGACAGTGTGGATCACATAACAAAACAGTTGGGCACTGGTAGCTCATGCCTATAATCCTAGCTATTCAGGAGGCTGAGATCTGGGGATTGTGGCTTAAAGCCAGCCTGGTTAGGAAAGTCCCTGAGAAACTCTTATCTCCAATTAATTACCAGAAAACTGGAAGTGGTGCTGTGGATAGAGTCCAGGCCCTGAGTTCAAACCCCATGACTGACAAAAAAGAAAAAGAAAGAGAAAAGAAGGCTTTCTGTCCATTGGTGGCTGGAGGGAGCGAAGAGGACACTTATAACTGAGGTGACAGCAGATTTGAGGTGTCCCTGTGAGGCCTAGAGGAAAGGGCTCTGTCCAGGAAGCGGTGGAAGGAAGTGGGACCAGTTTCCAAAACTTTATCTTAAAGTTCTACGATGTCATTGGAAGAAGCTGTGAAAGGTAAGAACATTAGGATGCAACACAGTCATCTCTGCAGGTTGAGTAGGAAAGACAGAAACATGCACAGGATAAATAAAGTCTTATGCCCTGGGGAAGACTGTGTTTCATAAGAATGGGGTTATCACGCTGGGCACAGTGATACATGTCTGTAATTCCAGCTACTCTGGAGGCATAGATAAGAGCATTGAGGTTCAAGGCTGGTTCCAACTAAAGCACAACATCCTCCTCTCTGCAAATCTAACTAAAGTAAAGGGGCTGAGGGTGTGGCTGGAGTGATAGAGTACTTGAGTACTTGCCTAGCAGAGGACCAGAAGGAAGGAAGGAAGAAAAGAAGGGAAGGATGGAGGAGGGGAAGGATGGAGAAGGGAAAAGAAAAGAAAAAAAAGTGGCAAGAATGACGTTTTAATGGTACCAAAAGTTAGGAGAAAGGCATACTCACCAAAGTTCATCATTACTGAAAGATTTGTTGCGGAGTTATTACATAAAGTATCACGAGCCAGTCAACAAATAATTTTTCTAAATTTACTTTTATTTTTAAATTGTTACTGTAAAGGTGACGTGCAGAGGGGTCATAGTTACATGAATCAGATAATGAGTGAAAGGTCCCCCAGGTATGCCCGTTACCTAGGTAACGCAGGTACCAGGCAGAGACTTAGCCAAGAGGAGGGAGGAGCCTACCCTGCCTTTTGAGGGCAGACCTTCCATGGAGTACATTTCTTTTTGAACAGTGTCACCCCTTCCCTTGCTTTCTCCCAGTTTTTCCCTCCTGCCCCCCTGCCATTGTTGTACAGTTTATTTTCAACATAGTGTCTAGTGAATATCACTGCTGCATTTGTTCACTCTTTGCCCCACCATTAAGATGTTTTTGTTTTTACTTTTTAACTTATTTTATTTTCTGGTCAGTCATGGGGCTTGACCTTGGGGCCTGGGCGCTGTCCCTGAACTTTTTGCCCAAGGAAAGTGCTCTACCACTTTGAACCACAGCTCCACTTCTGATTTTCTGGTGGTTAATTGGAGGTAAGAGTCCCTTGGACTTTCTTGCCTGGACTGGCTTTGAACCATGACCCTCAGATCTCAGTCTCCCTGAGTAGCTAGGATTACAGGCGTGAGCCACCAGCGCTCAGCTCTTTCACTTTTCAATTAATCCATTTTTTAAAAAAAATCCTCTAGGGCTGGGAAGGTGGCTCAGTGGTAGAGTGCTTGCCTTGCATGCCTGAGGCCCTGGGTTCGATTCCTCAACACCACATAAGCAAAAACCAAAAAAAGTCGGAAGTGGCGCTGTGGCTCATGTGGCAGAGCACTAGCCTTGCGCTGAAGAGCTGAGGGACAGTGCCCAGGCCCAGAGTTCAGGCCCCACGACTGGATCCAAAAAAAAATTTTTAAAAATCCTCTAAATTTGAAAATACACAGCATTATGTCAGAGGAATCCTCACAACTAAGACTCTTGGAGAGAGGCTTGCCATGTATTAAGACATAGAGCCAAACACCTGGAATGTCAAATAGACAGTGACAGAGATGGCAACTTTTAAACACTGATAAAGCTTGGAGGTGGCATCTAACTAAAGAAAAGAGGAAATGGTGTTTGAGGCTACTCTGAAATTTAAGCTGTAGACAGGGAAGGTGGTATGGTAGGGAAAGACTCGCAGCAGGAAGAAAGACCAAATAATAGAATATGATAAAAAGCCCCTGCCACAGGAAAGCCTGTCCTCTATAAGCTAGAAGTGCTGGGTTCCAGAACCTAAGATAACTTAGAGGAGAGGGAGAAAGAGAGAGAGAAATAGACAGAGGGTGAAGACAGTGTAGAGACAGAAGAGAAGGAGAAAGTAATTTTAGAGAGACAAGAGAGAAAAAGGGACGGAGAGAGTAAGTGAAGACAGTGGGTGGAAAGGGAAGGGGGAGGGCAAATGGGGCCAGATCATTGCAAGCCTTAAAGAGCAAATTTGTATTTTTATATTTTTATTTTCCTGTATGTATTTGCTCCAGGATTCAAGATTGAACCCAGGGTAGAAAGTGCTCCACCACTTCAACCACACCCAAGCGTGGAAGTTGGGGTCTTGTTGTTATCGTTTGTGGGTCTCGGGGCTTGAACTTTAGACCGAGGCACTGTCCTGGGCTTCTTTTGCTCAAGGCCAGTTTTCTATTGCTTGAGCCACAGCGCCCCCTTTGGCTTCTTTGAGTAGTTGATTGGAAGCAAGAGTCTCACGAGTTTCCTTCCCCCCCCCCCGGCTGGCTTTGAACCGCGGTCCTCAGATCTCAGCCTCCTGAGTAGCTAGAGCACTGAAGCTTTTAAAAGCTAAACTAAGAAGGATAGCAGGCCTTGAACAAGCAGGAGCCGAGCGTGGTGCCAGCGGCAGGAGAGCACAGAGACACCCCACTACTGACAGATCCATCAGTATCCACTTTGCTGTGGGCTCTGTGTACATCGGGGAAAACACTTCAGCTGTGCCTGTGTCTGGAGTCTGGACATTTCTGATCTGATGTGGGCAACTTTAAGGAGGTCCAGAGAGAACCCTAAGATCAGGGCTAGTATGAGCTTTGACAAACCAGGCCCAGCCAAGCATGGGGAACTCTTAGCACCATCAGGCAGCTTCTGTTAGGATGAATCTGCAGCATTCTTGGACCTGTGGAACTCCGTGAGGAATGCACCAGGCTGGTACAGAGAGAAGGCCAGGGTCTCTTGGTTGTACTGGAGCAGTGGTTCACCAATGAAACTTTGCACCAGAATGCCCTGCAGGGTTTGCCAAAACAGAGATCACTCTCCACCTCCAAGTCAAAGGCCAGATACAGAGGGCCCCAACTTGCATTTTCTCTACCTCCAGGAGGTGACAGACGCTCCTGGCCCAGTGCCCAGCCTTAGAAAATCACAAAGCCATTACAATCCTGGGAGGAAAATGCCATTTAAGAGTAAGAATAAGACTGTTATAGTTTGGATCTTTTTTTTTTTTTTTTTGGGTCCGGTCGTGGGGCCTGAACTCTGAGCCTGGGCGCTGTCCCTCAGCTCTTCAGCTCAAGGTTAGCGCTCTACCACTTGAGCCACAGCACCACTTCTGGCTTTTTTCTTTTTGCTTATGTGGTGCTGAGGAATCAAACCCAGGGCCTCAGGCATGCAAGGCAACCGCTCTACCACTGAGCCACCTTCCCAGCCCCTAAAACACAGCTTATTATAACTACACATACATGTGTGCACTTGCATGCACATACACGTAAGCAACAGGGCTGCATTTCTTACTTCTTCCAGCATCTGGCATTTGTTGGCAATCTTTAGTGTGTGTTTTCTGTTATGGTCTTCTTTGGGTACCTGTGCCTCCAAAATTCTCTATTTTATTCTATCCTTCTCTCTATATTTTATTTCTGGGTCTGGCCTGGAATCACTTATACTCCTGCTCTGCCTCCCAGGGACTGATATTACAGCATATGGTGCTACACACATATATTTCTTTGTAAAGACATAGCCATTGGATTTTAGACCCATTCTAATTCACAATTCACCCTGATTTCATTGATCTCAATTACATCTACAAAGACTCTAATCCCCCTAGGCACTGTCCCTGAGCTTCTTTTGCTAAAGGCTAGCACTCTACCACTTGAGCCACAGCATTCACTTCCATCTTTTTCTGTGTATGTGGTACTGAGGAATCGAACCCAGGCTTCATGCATGTGAGGCAAGCACTCTACCACTAGGCCACCCAGCCATTATTATTATTATTTGTGTGTGTGTGTGTGTGTGTGTGTGTTGGTATCCTGCCTTGAACTCAGCACTTGGGCATTGTCTCCCGGCTGCTTCCTCAGCCGCAGCCTCCTCCTCCTCCTCTTCTTTGCTAGTGCTCCACCACGTAAGCCACAGCTCCATTTCTTTTTAGTGGTTAATTGAAAATATGAGTTTGATAGCCTTGAGCTTCCTTGTGGACTTGTACTTTTCTGTCGGGGCTGGTTCTGAACTGCAACCGTCAGATTTCAGCCTTCCAAGAAACTAGGAGTCCAGGAATGAGCTACTGGTGCCAGGGTTTTCTTCTTTCCTTCCTTCCTTCCCATGCTGGGAATGGAATTCAGAGCCTCACATATGCTAGGCAAGTGCTCTACCACTGATTGGAAATCCCCACTCCTCCCCATTTCCAAATAAGAGCACATTCATGGGTACTAGGAGGGGGAGGGGACTTCATCAAATCTTTTGGAGAGTATAATTCAACCTATTACACCCATTAGGTATAACTTTTCAAATTGGCAAATTGGTGTTTTTAATAAGCCTCAGTCAAGTATGTTGCCCAGGGGAACCAGGGCTCAGGTTTCAGAAGTGGGTGAGGATGGGGAGCGCACCCATCACCTCGCCAGAGGTTGGGTAAGAACTTCCTTAGCTTCCCAGTTTCCACGCAGAATCACAGATCCTTGAGATCCATGCGTGAAAAGCATTTTAGATGGTGTCACAAAAAAGGGGAGTCTCACAAGGTAGAAGTTTTAGCATGGATTTTAGTATAACAGGATAAAGGAGGGAGACATGGAAAAGAGAAATGTTTCCTGATTCCCATGAAAGAAATGGGAGTGATATATATTTTTTTAAACCTGCATCCTTATACTCTCTGAGCTGGGAGAATGCACGTGGTTACGTCTAGCGAGCAACCTCTAATCTTTAGACAATTGGTTTAGGGCAGCTAAATGCACGCTGCTTATTATTCTAAACGTGGGGATTGGATTAGGGTACCCAGAATAAATACTGAGCAGGTGAGCTCTTGCTCCTTCACTCAAAATGGGAGACTTAACAGGTTTTTTAGCATCTCAAAGAAGGCAGATTTAGATGATCCCACATTCATGTAACTTAACACCTAAAAGAAGAGGGGAGGGAGCTAACTGCTCCAGGGGATGTTTGCTTGTTTTTTCAGCTTCCCGGGTTTAAGGTCTAAACCTGGTCCTTTTAATAGGTATTAAATTTTAATTTCCCTGTCTCTTCATCTATCTATCTTGGTACCAGTAAAACCTGAGAAGGGAGGTGGCTTCCAGGAATGGGGTTCAGGTGAACCCTATAGGGAACTTGGAGCAGGGAGGGGTTGGGGAGGAGCTTCAAGAGGACAAAGGTCTGGACCTAAGGGTATTGGGTTGAGAGTAGCTGCAGCTTAGTGAAGAAATCTCCAGATTGGTGGGAAAGGTTTGTTGTGGGGACACAGCTGGCTAGTGATGGCTGGGATGATTTCCTAGTCTGTGGAGCTCTGTCCAAGGTCTCCTCACTTCCTCTCCAGCAATCTGGCTCCAGCAGGGTTAATCCTACCCCTCTTCCGGAGTTAGAAGGTGATGGCATCCAGAGTTGAATCTCAAGCCCAGAGCTCCTTTCCACAACTCAACTCAACCCCAAACTAGCTTGCTTCCTCCAGTAGGCTCCTCGACTCGTTGGTGGCCTTACTACCCGTCCAGTCCCTCCAAGCTAGAAATCAGGTGGTATTTGTGAGGAAGGGAGCTGTGATGCTCTGCTTCTTCTGACATGTTAAATCACACCAACTTCCCCTGACAAGCCCCAGTTGCTTTCAGTTTAAGTACACGTGCTGGGATCACTGCTGGCAGAGCTGGTACAATGCCCTCTTAACTAGAAGTGTGATCTTGCTGTCTCTTCTGGGGGTGGCTACCTTCCAACCTCACAGCAGAGCAAAAGCTACTTCTTAGTGTGACACAAATCTTCATCCGCTACCCCTGACCTTTATATATTACCTTCCCTCACCCCAAGTCTTTTTCCCCCACCCTAATTGGAAAAAAAAGGTTTTTTGGGGGGGCTCAAAAACAAACATTACTTCTTGGCCTTTTGGGTGACACCAAGTGAAAAATAAAAGGAAAGAAAGCCCTCAATGTTCAAAACGCAAAACCAATTTAAAAGTGGGGGCAGGAATAAAGGTACTTTTTTATCCCTCCTTTTTGACTCAGGAGTCCTAGGGCTGGTTCTTGGTGCTGGTGGGTACCCAAATCTTCTTTCCAAGAGACTCACAAGCAACTCCAGGGTTGTCAACCGCAGGGTGCCGCTGCTCTTCGACTGTTTTCACAGAGCACATCCACGAAAGTTATCGTGGGGTTGGGAGAAAGGACACAAAGACCGACCGGAGAAGCCTGCGCCCATCTGGCACCACCTAGATTCATCAAACCCCAGGAACCTGGCGACCAGAGGATGCCAAAGCGAGACGTTGAAGCGTGGAGGCGTGCAAACCGGATAAAGCCTAGTTCCGTGACCCCCGCCACATTTCGACCCCCAAATCATTGTAAAAGGGCTGGCCCATGAAAAAAGAAGACCAAGAAAGTTAGATCTATCCTCGCGCGTTTCTAAAGCGATCCCGGCACGACGTGTGGAAGCATTTCGTTTTGTTGTCTTTGTTTGCACCGACAGACAATGCATTCAACAAACAAACCCCAAACCCACACTTCGGGAGGTGGAGCTGCGCCGCGGAGGCCAAGGCAAAGCAGACAGACCCAGGATCGGGCTGCCATGTTGACCGCGACGTGCGGGAAAACACACCGCGCAACCCGGGGAACCGCCACGCTTTTTCCCACCGCCCCCCTCCCTCCCGAGACTTTCCCACCCAGCGTCTCGAATGTTCCAAAAGAAGACTTCGCAGGACATTTGCACGTCGCACGCAGGCTCCCGCGCAGTCCGGGGCCCGGCCAGACAATAGGTGGAAGGAGACGCCGGGGCTCGCGGCGGTGGATTTTTCAAATCTTCCCTGGGCAGCAGCGGCTGCCGGGTCTCCCCCACCTCCTTCTCCCCCCCCCCCTCTACCCCGCAAATTAAATTGCAAATCATTTCCCTCTGCAAATCGCTTTCCTGGGTCTTTGTCTTCCAGCACCTTCGCTCGCAGGGAGCCGGTACCGGCCGAATCCCGCCGGCGATGCGCGGTGCCAGCCCGGCAAGATTGCACAAAACCCTCCCCCTGCCTGGTCCAGCCGGCGGGCCGAGGGGCGGGAGGGAGGGAGGGAAAGTAGGTGGCCCCGGCGCCCGGGGCTGCCGCCGCCAATGCAACTTTTTGAAATCAATCCCCCCCCCTTCTTTTTTTTTTCATCGTGCAACGGATGCCACCGCTCCCCGGGTTTGCAACCCCCCCACCCCTCCCCCGAGACCAATCATTGCCGCGCTCGGGCCTGCACGGCGCCCCCGCCCCCTTCCCGGGCCGCACGCAGCCACCCAGCCGCGGCCCGCCGCCTCTTAAAGGGAGGTGGCAGGCCTTAAAGGACCCTTACGCCGACCCGGCGGGACCGCGGCGGCCCGGTTCCCGGAGGGCCGCGCCCAGCCCAGGCCCAGCCCGGCCTCCGCCCGCCCGCCCGCCCGGAGCGGCATTTTTATTCAGGCGACGCTTAAGGGAGCCCGGCGCGCCCGGTGCATTGTGGGAGCGCCGCGGCCCGTTTTCGGGAGGAGGCGGAGGGCGCAAAGCGAGCCGGTAAGCGGCGGGCCTGGCGAGGGGGGGCGAGACACCAGGCTTAAAGGGGAATATCGGTCCGCAGGCCCGCGGCGGCCGTTGCAAATCCCCCTCCGGGCCGCCCGGAACCGCCGGGGAGTCGCGCCCGGGAGGCCTCTCCAGCCCTGCCTGGAGAGGGGCAGAGCCGGGGCTTGGTGGGGCCGCTTTAAAAAG
>NW_012267240.1:16940188-16947319 GCF_000151885.1 Dipodomys ordii
TCCCGATCCCTAAACGTGCCCGGGGAGGACGGGGTTAAGCGTTGTCTTTAACTATTCATGTCATTGTTTTAAAGGTGTAAACACGTGTCCGCGGGGTCGGAGGTGCCTCCGGACCCCCCCCCCTTTTCCTGAATAACCCCTTCATCCCATGCGCCCCCCACCTTCCCTTCCCACCCCCAATAAATGTCAAGTTTCGTTTTCCAGTCTGGGTGTGAGTCTGTGACTTGTATATATCTCTTTCCACTTTTTTTTTTTAAAAAGAGGCGCTGAGCGCCTTCTACCTGGAAGGGGTTTGACCTCCCCCCGCCACCACCCCACTTCACAATCAGGAGACTGAAAAGGAAGCTGGTCCCCCAAATCGTCCTCCTCGCCTTTCTCACCCCCCACCCCCGGAAGGAAATAGGGATTGGAGGTTGGAAAAGAACTGGATTGACCCGGTGGGTCGGATTATCCCAGCACCCCACTGCCCCACTGTCGAAGGGGTGAGGTGGTGTTTAAATGCATGGTTGGTTGGTTGTTTTCAACGAAAGAGTCTGCGATTTTTGTTCTGATCTTTCCCAGGCCAAGTGTGTTGTCTTGTGTTTTCCCGCTGCCTCGTCCCCCCCAAACATTTTTGTAGCAACGGGTTTGGATCACAGCCCAAACTAGAGCTTTGTGAAATTGATGTTAAATGAGCAACAATGTGCTTCCCAGGGGAGGGAAAACTCTATAAATGGGAATTATGTTCTTAATCATAAATTTTTATAGGGAAAACGGACCCTAAAACTGGGGGTGTCTGTAATTCTATGCCCAATAAAGTATCAGTCTGGAGGTTTGTAAACCCCAGGAACACATGTTGGGCTTGGCATTATTCAGGAGGCTTCAGCTTTTTTCTTTTTTTTAAACAGTGGTAGCCAGTACTATAAGTGTAGTGATTTGTATGATTTAAGTGATTGTTTTCGTTGGGTACTGACATGCTAATGAGCAGTGGCATAGTGTGTACTGGCTTGTTGGGCGGGATGTTTGCTTTCTAGGAAACCATCAGAACTTTGCAAGGGCTCCCTTGAAGAACACAGACCTTACTTTTTTGTACGATTAAGCAGTTATTTTTAAGTTTGTGTCCTTTACTAAGGCTTCCTGTTAGTGATGGGTACTGACTGAAAAGGAAACATGTTTTGTTTTGTTTTTAAATTGGGATTAAGCATCTTGAATTTCATCAATTGCATTTGCACAAACGATCCTGGCTGCAGTTTCTGTTGGATGTTTTGTTTTTCTGGGTTGAGATAAAGTCACTTTAGCTTAGACCTGTTTTGTTTTTGGTGTTGTTGTGGTTGTCATTATGGAGCTCAAGCTCAGGGCTTGGGCACTGTCCCTGAGCTCTTTGACTCAAGGCTAGCATTCTACTACTTTGAACCACAGCTCCATTTCTTGTTTTCTGGTGGTTAATTGGAGATAAAAGTCCTATGGACTTTCCTGCCCAGTCTTGTTTTGAATCATGATCCTCAGATCTCAACCTCCTGGGTAGCTAGGATTACAAGTGTGAGCCCCCAGCGCCTGGCAAGACCTGTGCTTTCTAAAACACAGTGCACTTTTAGTGATTTGCAGGGCTGTTCTAAGAACTTCACTCTAGAACCCCTGAGACTTGCTGTTCACAAGGGTAGGTGACGTATTCAAGCTTGCTTACCCTCATGGCCACCGGTAGAGTCACACTCCAGTTGTCGATCTTCTGTAGATACTTACATAACCCTGTTTAAAAGATGATTGGTGGGGCTGGGAAGGTGGCTTAGTGGTACAGTGCTTGCCTTGCATGCATGAGGCCCTGGGTTCGATTCCTTAGCACCACATAAGCAGAAAAAGCTGGAAGTGGCACTATGGCTCAAGTGGTACAGCACTAGAAGCTCAGGGACAGCATCCAGCTCCATGACTGATAAAAAACAAAACAACAACATAGAAGATGATTGGTTCTGGGTTAAACATCCACCATGAACGAATCTCTTATGTCCATGAGGGTTTGGTCATTTCAGCCATTGTCAGGGGTGCGCTTGGCTTGTTTCTTGAGTCTTCCAAGAAAGACTTCAGAGTCTTTCAATGTGTCTTTGTGTTTTGGTGATGCCCAGGTGGATCCCAGAGCCCGGCTGATTGTGAGGGAGGGGAGGGGCTGAACACTGAGGAGTGTGGGCCCCAGAACCATGTCTACGCGGGAGTCCTTTAACCCGGAAAGTTATGAATTGGACAAGAGCTTCCGGTTAACCAGATTTACTGAACTGAAGGGCACAGGCTGCAAAGTGCCCCAAGATGTCCTGCAGAAATTGCTGGAGTCCTTACAAGAGAACCACTTCCAAGAGGATGAGCAGTTTCTGGGAGCTGTTATGCCAAGGCTGGGTATGTAAACCATTATTTTTTGATAATGTACCATCCAGAAGTCAACTAGATTTATCTTCCCATGCGGCCTTCACTCTTAGCAGTGGCAGCCAGGGAAGAGGCAAGGAAAGCAGGTAGAATACAAAGATCACTAGTGTGGTCACTTAAAGCTTTTGAGGAGCAAATGAACTGAACACTTCCTAGGAAAAACACAAGCCCCCTAGTGTGTATGCATACACTCACTAGGGGTAGTCACACCTACCTCATTGCCGACAAGCACATGAACCCTGAAAGATGCAAGGTAAAAAGCGTCCTGCAGAAATGGTGTGTCTCTGTGGCCAGAACTTCCTGAGGAATCCTACACAGTCGCATACCAGTCAGCAGTTTGTACATTACCAACTCGACTTCCCAGTCTATAAAACGGGACAGTACTGTGTCAGATTGTGCCCAGTGTAAATGTGTATATATGTGTATATGTATGTCTCTAATTTTTTTCCTAATCGAATGTCATATTTTCTGGTTGAGTTTGAACAGCTTTTTAAAAGTATACACTTACTAGCCTAGATGTATCCTAACTAGAGATACATGCAATATCCAAGTTAAGATAAGGCTGAGAAAGTGTTGTACCTGTTGTGTGGTATTTAGGACGGTGGAGGGTACAACTGCTGTGTGGTACTTCGGGACTGTGAGGTATGGCTCACGATGGTGGAGGTACACTTACTTTGTGCAACATAGGGGCTGTAAGGTGTGGGTCATTGATGGTAGAAGGTACAACCTGTTATATGGTATTTAAGAACTGTTAGATATACATCATTAACCGTGGAGGGTACACTTATTACATGGTACTTACGGGCTGTTGGATGTGCATCATGGGTAGTGGTGGGTCCACCTGTTGTGTGGTATGTAGAGGTGTCAGGTGGGATCATTGATGGCCGAGGGTATATCTGTTGTGTGGTACTTGGGTGTCAGGTATGGGTCAGGGATGGTGGAGGGTACACCTGTTAGGTGGTAAGTTCGGGGCTGTCAGGTGTGGATCATTGATGGCAGTGGGTATACCTGTTGTGTGGTAGTTTGGGGTCAGATGTGGGTCAGGGACAGTGGGGGGTATACTGTTGTGTGGTACTTTGGGGCTGTCAGGTGTAGATCAGGGATGGTGGGAAATGAATGAATTGTTCTTCCTGTTGAAGGCTTTCAGTCCTCCAGAAAGCCTGCAATTTCCTGCAGTGAACAGGAGGGTCTTAGTCTGGTTTTTTAGACTGCATGGCACCTTCTGTGTTTCCCTAGTCCTTTCCCTAGTCTGTCTGTCACTTGGAGTTTGAATCAAGGTCCATTCCCAGCTTAAGAATTTGGGAGGTGTTTATAAACCAAAAGCTATAGCCAGAAATATGATGCCCTCCACAGGTAATTATACCAGTCATATTTTTATTTTTATTTTTTATTTTTTCTTTTTTGCTTATGTGGTGCTGAGGAATCGAACCCAGGGCCTCATGCATGCAAGGCAAGCGCTCTACCACTGAGCCACCTTCCCAGCCCCAGTCATATTTTTAAAAAGTAATAAAGTGAAATTAATTGTAATATATTTTCTATACCTCGTAAGAAATACCTTACAAACATGAGTGTCGGTGGCTCATGTTTGTAATCCCAGCTACTAAGGAGGCTGAGTCTGAGGTTGCTGTTTGAGCCAGCCCAGGCAACAAAGTCGGTAAGACTCTTATCTCCAAGTAAGCACCAGAAACAACCAGAAGTGGACTGTGGCTCAAATGGTAGAGCACTAGCTTTGAACAACAAAGTTCAGATAAAGTGACCAGACCCTGAGTTCAAGCCCCAGGACCAGTACTAAAAAGAAAAAGAAACATCAGCATATATATATATATATATATATATATATATATATATATATAACATTAATTAGATGTTGAGGTTTTGGTGCTGTTGATGGTCTGGTCTGTTTTTACAATTAGAGCACATCTCAGTTTGGAACAGCTGTACTTTGAGAACTCAGGCATCCCTTGAGGCCAGGGACTCTGTAGGGACAACACAACCCCGGCAGATGGTGTGCTCTCAGTTGTAAAAGGGAAGATGTGAACATTGTGAGCCTAGGAACATACTAGTCATCAGTTATTCTGTTGTAAGAATTGGCTAGGAAAGAAAGAAAATGCCATACAGCTGAGTAAGGTGTCACATACCTATAATCCCAGCACTTACGAGGCTAAAGAGGATGGAGAGTTTGAGGCCAGCTCTAGCCTACCAAGTGAGAACCTGTCTCCAAACAAAACAAGAAAGGAAAAAATATCTTTACAAGGCAAATATTCAAATTTGAGTTTAGAATCCTAAAGAACAAACAAAAACTAAGCTTTCCTCGGGCTGTTTTTCAGAGTGAATAAACAGTACAGTTAGAATGGCTAGGGAGAATTTTCATTTTGGGAGATAGGGTTAAAGTGTGGCTCACACTGTCTCTGTGCTGATAGAAAGCGAGCAATGTTGGGTGATATTTGTGAACCTGCTCACATGTGCTGTTGAGATGAATTCTCACACACTTTGTTGTGCGATAATTATCACACAGATGAAAACAGCCTCCATTCATTGTCTCCAATTTGTGAGACTTGCCATTAGGTGAAGTCTCTTCCCTAGCTGGATCTTCCAAGAGTTGCTGTTTTGCTATCTAGTTTAGAAAAATGAGCTTGTTTTGATAGCTTGGCTTTTTATTAAGCTTGATTTTTATTTTTGGGATAGTAATAATGGCCCAACACCAGGAAAGGGAGGGGCTGTCAGCTGGCGTGACGAGAAGCAATCATCCCCATAAGTTTGCTTCTGTACTGTATGACTCTGGTATGATTTTTTTTTCTGTATTTTTTAAATTCAACTTTCTTTTGTGCTTGTACTGGGGCTTGAACTCAGCGTCTTATGCTTTCTCTTGACTTTTTCACTCAAGATGGAGCTTTACCACTTGAGCCACAACTCCACTTCAAGCTTTTTTGCTGGATAATTGGAGAAAAGAGTCTTCAGACTTTCCTGCCCAGGCTGGCTTTAGACTGTGGTCCTCAAGATTTCAGCCTCCTGAGTAGCTAGGATTACAAACATGAGTTGCTGACACTCTGGTTTAGGATTCCAATTTCCCAAGGAGAATCTATATGCTTCCCTTTGAACTTCATTCTGATTTTTTCCTGACATTGACTCTTGAGCGGAAAGTGGAAATGCTTCATGAGATGGAAAGGCATCCCTTCTAGAAGTGTCGAGCGGAAATGCTCAGTATCCATCTTACTTGAAATTTCTACACTATAGATGACTTTCAGAGGAAGGTAGCATACTGTGTTAGTCTTGAGGACACCAAAACTGATCCAGAAAAAGGGCATGCTTTATATTTAGACTGTCAGTGCTCTCTACTATCTTCCTAAATAAAGTGATATACTTCTTATGGGCTCATTGAGCCATTTCCTTCTTTAAAAAGTGTGATTGTGTAGGTACCAGATGTTTATGTATGATGTTTTTGTATGCACTTGGTTGAAAACATTGAAATCCTATTCTTTGAATTCCTTTTCATTTTGATTAAAATTCTGTTGGGAAAGTAGAATAATATCTAAAGACATACCCAGTACCTACAGATAATCCATTCATGCTACTGACATATTTAAAGAAATTCTGTATTGCTCTAGGTGTGTTGGCTCACACATGTAACCTCAGCTACTTGGGAAGGCAAAGATTAAGAGGATTATGGTTCAGGGCCAGTCTAGGCAGAAAGCTCATATATGTATCATCCCAGGACACATAGGTAGAAAGCAGGATTTCGTTCCCAGGCTAGCCCCAGGACCCTGGCTAAAACGAAAGCAAAAAATGGCTGGTGGCATGGCTCAAATGATAGAATGCCTGCCTAGCAAGGGCAGGGCCCTGACTTCAAACATCAGCACTACACACTGGGAAGGTGGCTCAGTGGTAGAGTGCTTGCCTTGCATACATGAGGCCCTGGGTTTGATTACTCAGCACCACATAAACAGAAAAAGCTGGAAGTGGCGCCATGGCTCAAGTGGTAGAGCACTAGCCTTGAGCTGAAAAGCTCAGGGACAGCGCCCAGGCCCAGAGTTCAGGCCCCACGACTGCCAAAGAAGGAAAAAAAAAAGCACTTCTTGGGATACCAGTCGTGTGCTATAATAATACAGAAAAATATTTTGTTCAAGGCATCATTACAATTTTAAATTTGTACCATATAGAAGTTGTGTCTAGATGACTAACACAGTTTTTTTTTTCAAGTACTGGGGCTTGAGCTCAGGGCCTGGACACTGTCCCTTAACTTCTTTTGCTTAAGGCTAATACTTTACCACTTGAGCCACAACTCCACTTCCAGCTTTTTGGTAGTTTATTGAAGATAAAGAATCTCACAGATTTCCTACCAGGCTGGTTTTGAACCTATATCTCAGATTTCAGCCTCCTCAGTAGCTAGGATTACAGGCATAAACTGCTGGTGCCTGGCAATAAACACATTTTTGCTCCTATTTTCTACCTTAAGCTAGTCATGTTTTCTGTTTATTTCAGTTATGCTTCTTGATAAGAAACACATAGTTTCATGGGCAGTATGGGGTTTCAATAAGTGTCTTACACAGGCTGGGCACCGGTGGCTCACGCCTGCAATCCTAGCTACTCAGGAGCTGAGATCTGAGGATCAAGGTTCAAAGCCAGCCTGGGCATGAAAGTTTGTGAGACTGACTCTTTTTTTTTTTTTTTGTCGGTCGTGGGGCTTGAACTCTGGGCCTGGGCGCTGTCCCTCAGCTCTTCAGCTCAAGGCAAGCGCTCTACCAC
>NW_012267240.1:16949625-16958862 GCF_000151885.1 Dipodomys ordii
CCCAGGGCCTCAGGCATGCAAGGCAAGCGCTCTACCACTGAGCCACCTTCCCAGCCCCCTGAGCTTCTTTTGCTCAAGGCTAGCACTCTACCACTTAAGCCACAGCTGTGGTACTGAAGAATTGAACCCAGGGCTTCGTGTATGCAAGGCACTCTATCACTAAGCCACCTTCCTAGCCCAGAAATTTTTTTTTTAAGAAAACAATCTGAATTTAGGCCTGAATATTTATTTCTTCTGTTTTTTTTTGGTTTGTTTCTCAATATAATTTCCTGCTTATTGTTGCTTATAGGCTCACGCCTATAATCCTAGCTATTCAAGGAGGCTGAGATCTGAGGGTCAGGGTTCAAAGCCAGCCCCAGCAGGAAAGTCCAGGAGACTCTTTATCTCCAATTAACCACCAGAAAATTGGAAGTGGCACTGTGGCTTAAGTGGTTGAGTGCTCACCTTGAGCTGAAGAGGTCTGGGACAACACCCAGGCCCAGAGTTCAAGCCCCACAACTGACTTTAAAAAAAAAAAAGCTATAAGAATGTCTGGAGGTGGGGGCTGGGAAAGTGGCTCAGTGGTAGAATGCTTGCCTCGCATGCATGAGGTCCTGGGTTCGATTCCTCAGCACCACATAAACAGAAACCCGGAAGTGGTTCTGTGGCTCAAGTGGTAGAGTGCTAGCCTTGAGCTGAATTGCTGAGGGACAGCGCCCAGGCCCAGAGTTCAAGCCCCACAACCGGGGAAAACAACAAACAAAACAAAACAAAAATGTCTGGAGGGGCTGGGAAGGTGGCTCAGTGGTAGAGCACTTGACTTGCATGCATGAGGCCCTGGGTTTGATTCCTCAGCACCACATAAGCAAAAAGAAAAAAGCTGAAAGTGGCGCTGTGGCTCAAGTGGTAGAGCACTAGCCTTGAGCTGAAGAGCTAAGGGACAGCGCCCAGGCCCAGAGTTCAGGCCCCACAACCGGACCCCCCCCCAAAAAAAAAAAACTAAGAATGTCTGGATCCAAGTATATAAAATTCACCTCCTTTTCTTTGTTTCTTTCTTCCTTTCTTTCATTCTTTCTTTTTTTGTTGGTCATAAGGCTTGTGTTCTACCACTTTGAGCCACAGCTCCACTTCCAATTTTCTGGTGGTTAATTGGAGATAAGAGTCTTATAGACTTTCCTGCCTAGGCTGGCTTTGAACTACAGTCCTCAGATCTCAGCCTCCTGAGTAGCTGACAGGTTTGAGCCTCTGGCACCTGGCTCATTTCCTTTTCTATGATCATACAAGTCAACATATTCGTAGAATCTGTTTCGTTAAGTATAGGTTCCAAGTTTTAGATAGTTTTCAGCCTCTTACTCCCTGACTCATTTTCCCAGACCATTCAGTCCAATCCAGCTTCTCTGACTGACTGCCTCCTCCACACTCCCATAGCTGAACAAATCAGGCTTCTTATACTCCTTGTGGGGAAGGTGGAGTGCATTCATTGTTCTCAGGAGGTACTAAGTGGGAATGGTGATGGATGTGTGCTATGGATAGGTAACCACCTTGCTGACCAGGAGCTGCCTTTCCTGGAAAGTCCCAGCATTTTCTTCAGAGGTTTGGTGTTTAATTCTACAGATGGAAAGTCCCTGCTTGTCCTTTCTCACATCTCCCCTCTCTTCCTAGGGCAGAATAGCATGTGCCAATGTCCTCAGTGACCTCTATGCAATGGGGGTCACAGAGTGTGACAATATGCTGATGCTCCTTGGAGTCAGTAATAAAATGACGGACAGGGTAAGTAGGAGGCCCAGTCTGTGCTGTCTTGGTAGTGTCATTTGACCTGGTGAGACTTCTTTCCTGCCCTGAATGTGAGGAGCCCCACCTCACTATGTGGTTTCCAGTATTCCTTCTGGCTGTCCACTTTGGGTAATTATGAGAACATTAAAATGAGTGTCTGACCACTTCAGCTTTTTATTTTCTGCCACTTGCCCCCTCGTCTTCCAGCTAGACCAACAGCTAGATACTTTTGTGGGTTTGGTATAAAGTTCAGGCCATGGTAATAGGAACTTAATACCAGGTATGTCAGCCAGGAACTGCCCTATGGTCCTGGGTGTGCAAGGCTTAGAGAGCGAGGTACTTTGTTGATGGCTGGGGTGTCGCTGGCAGATGCTGCTGCCATCCCTGCCCATACTCACTTCTTTGCTACCACCCTCAGTGTCTGTGTCCTCACCAGCTCTTCTTTGAACCAGAGATGAATTCCTGCTTAGATTATTTTTAACAGGTACTTGTTTTTAATCCCCTTTCTATTCTCAATAAAACCATTTACCTTGCTTTATAGTAGGCCCTTCTTGTGTACTGACAGTGCTGGTGTGAGCTCTGAACATTTGTACTGAGCAGTCTGAGCAAGGGCTTTTGGTGTGTACATTACCATCGTAGGCCTCAGCAAGTCTCAGCCCTCCTTGGTAAAGTAGTAATCCTCCTTGAAGGCAGGGCTTATATGCATATAGTTAATCTTAGAATTCTTAGTTCTTTTTTTTTCTTTAATTACTTTGGTGGCACTAGGGGGTTGAACTTGCCCTAGTGTTCGTTTCACAAAGCATTCTGCCATTTGACCCACATCCCCAGTTGTTGTTTTTTTAATATATGTATATATGTTTTTTTTCTCTTTTTCTTTATTATTGTGGAAATACCATACAAAGGGGTTACAATTACATGGGCAAGATAGTGAGTACATTTCTTATCAAACAACATCCCCAGTTTTTTGCCTTTTATTTTTTTAAATAAAAGTCTCTCCCTTTTGTTCCCCACGGCCACCCTTGAACCATGAACCTCCTACCTCTACTTTCTGAATAGCAGGGATTGTGGGTGTGCACCCTCACGTCCATCAAGAGCTGATTCTTGCTAGTTAGCAGACTTGGGACCAGGTGCAAGCATCCATGACATATACTGGTACTCAGTACACTCCTGCCTGAGCTTCCTTCACTGAAGTGCCCAGCTAGCACTGGTAGCAGGCTGGTATTCCCTTGCTTTTGTTACACCCTGCCCTGGCTGTCAGCTTTCAGAACTTCCTTAGGAGTTGGTGATCCTTTTATAAGTGTGGGACCCACATTCTTGGGGTTTCAACAGAATTATTTAACTTTTCATTTGTGTCCTTTTAAACCCTAGGAAAGAGATAAAGTCATACCCCTAATTATACAGGGTTTTAAAGATGCGGCAGAGGAAGCAGGAACGTCAGTGACAGGTGGCCAAACAGTGCTAAACCCCTGGATTGTTCTAGGAGGAGTCGCCACAACCGTCTGCCAGCCCAATGAATTTATCATGTAAGTCGGTTCCTGTTGTTCTCTGTTTTTAAAAACACATATATAAAAGTGTTACTCACACACACACTGAAGGTATAAATAGAGTGTTTGATTCCAAATACTGAGTGCAGTCATCACCTGAGTGAGTTTTAGAACATTTTGCATTATCTAACAAGAAACCCATTCCCCACTCCTGCCCTATGCTACCATATTGTCTAAGCTCATCCATTTTGTAGCTCAGGTCAGTACTTCAATCCTATGAAACTATTCTCTATGAATTTTAGATGTGTGCTTTTTGGTTGTTGTTGTTGTTGTTTTTTTTTTCCATACTGGATCTGCCTGTGTAGCCTAGTCTGGCCCTGAAATCCTGATCTTCCTGTGCCAGCCTCCTAGGTACACATCAACTTGCCTGTCTCAATCTTAGAAACTTAATCAAGATATAGTTCACCTAACAAGATCTCATAGTACAGACTTGAGCATTTGTCTAGTATAGGGTTGGACAGCCTTGGCCCCTGTTCAGTTGCCAGAATGTCTCCTTCACTTCCATGCATTAGCCATCACTTCTAGTTCCCACCTCGCCCTGCAGGTCACTCGTCTGCTTATCTGTAGGCCTTTGCCTGTTGGGAACATTTTATATAAGGGCATCCTGCAATATTTGGCATTTTGTTTCTGGTTTCCTCTAACGTGTTTTCAGGTTGTAGCATAAGTCTGAAATGCTTTTTTTAAGCAGTGACTCTGCGATGAACATTTTATGTGTGAGTTTTTTATACAGAAACATTGCTCTACATCCCCTCCAGAAGTGATTTTTATTGTGGCTTTGTGTGTGCGTGTGCATGCACATGCATCCACATGCATGTACAGTCCAGGGGAACCCTCTCACCCTGCTCTACTACTTGAGCCCTGCCTCTACTTCCAGCCTCTTGCTGGTTAATTAGAGATAAGAGTCTCAGATTTGTCTGTCCAGGATGGCTTACTATCCTCAGATCTCAGCCTCCTGAGTAGCTGAGATTGTAGGCTGAGTCACTGGTGCCTAGCTATTGGACAAGCATCTCAGGACAGGTTGTTACTTTCTATTTTTGATATCTTGCAAGGAAAACCACACTGTCTGATTTCCTGAAGGCAGCAGAACTCCACTTATTTATTTTTTAGATGGACACTGGTGGGTACTGTGTTTGCTGGCCCATAATTTGAAAGGTGTGGGAAAGAATCTGTAGTTCAGAAGCCCCGGCCTGTCACTGGGCCCCAGTCCCTGCCTCTCCACCCGTCCTGTATTGTTAACCAGGATGCCATTGACACCACACATGAACTTTAGTGAGTGGACCTTGCAGTTAGGCATGATGTCTATGAATGAGCAGGTGGTGTGTAGTGATCATTCTGAAAGCTGTCGTAGAGGCTCCACCACAGTGAGTAAGTGAGCTAGCTTCCCTCATCCTGTCTGGCATCAGGGAATAACAAACTTCTGGGTCTTTGCTATTGTGCTTGGTGGTTTACTGGCACTGGGGCTTGAACTCAGGGCCTCAGCCTCTTGCTTGACTGGCACTCTTCCACTTGAGCCACACCTCCAGTTCTGGCATTTTGTTGGTTAATTGGAGCTAGAGTCTCACAGTTTTTCTATCTGGGCTGGCTTTGAACTATGATCCTCAGATCTCAGCTTCCTGAATACCTTATCTTAACCTTACTCTTAAGATTAAAGGTTGAGAATATTTTTGCTTGTCTGTCTGGTTTTTTTTTTGTTGTTGTGCCAGTACTAGGTATTGAACTTAGGGCCTCACATTCTTGCTCAGCTTTTTTTAAGTTGAACATATTTTTCACACATTCATATCTCTTGCCTATTTTCTAAGTGATGGAGGCTATTTGTAGGGACACTATAAGATGAATGAGCCTGAACATTTGATAAAAAAATTATTCGTAGCCAGGCGCTGGTGGCTCACACCTGTAATCCTAGATACAAAGGAGGTTGAGATCTGAGGATCATGGTTTAAAGCCAACCTGGGCAGGAAAGTCCATGAGATTCTTATCTCCAATAAACCACCAGAAAACCGGAAGTGGTGCTATGGCTCAAGTGGTAGAGCGCTCGCCTTGAGTTGAAAAGCTGAGGGATAGTGTCCAGACCTAGAGTTCAAGCCCCACAACCAAAAAAAAAAATTGTTCATAAACATAAAAGTATCCACATGGGGTATGGTGTGTGTTATGTTGTGTGTACATGTGCATGTGTGTGTGCAAATGTGTGCATATGCCAAGTGCTGGTTCTGGGGCTTAGACTCAGAGCCTTGTGTCCTCATTCAGCTTTTTTTGGGTAAAGCTGGTACTCCCCAACCTGAACCGTACCTCCAGTCTGATATTTTGCTGGTTAATTGGAGATAGTGTCTTTTGAGCTTTTCTGTCTGGGCTAGCTTTGAACGGCAATCATTCTGTCTCAACCTCCTGAGTAGCTAGGATTGGAGACTGAGTCCCATGCACCTTATCCCCATAGTTTTATCATAATTATCTTGAAATAAATTCATAAATTACACATAACCAATGAAGTGGAAGAACTTGCCAGCTTTCAAATAAGGCTAAGCCTGCTATGAGAAGGTCTAGTTTTTTTTGTTTTGCCAATTCTGCAGTGTCACAGAATTATATTGTGCAAAGCTGACAATGGACATGCTTATTATGGGTTAGCTTGGGGGCTGAGGCTTATTTCTAAAGTATGTGCCCTGGCTTGCTTTTGCACTGAGTACTCACATGGCCCAAAGCCAGGAGATGGGCCTAATGAGGTGAGAAGGCCTGAGTGGTAGACTTGTATCCTGGAAGCGAAGATGCAGATAGAATAGCCATTCTCTTCAGAATCAGTCTGTTTCTTTACAAGGTGTTTTTCATTGTTTGTCTTCTGTTAAGGACTTCCCTAGCATACCAGCTAGGGAACTTTCCTCAGTCTGAAACCTGAATGAAGAAATTAACAAAACATGGACCAACCAGATCCCATAACTCAAAATAATTACCCCCCGAGTGTCTACCATGTACACAGTCATAAACCAGTAGTCTTGGAGAGGTCTTGTTGCCTTTGATCATTTTGAACTCTGCCAGTAAGCCATGTGCACTCACACGAGGCCTGCTGGAACCTCTGAACATTACATGACTTGCTGCTTTGCACATTTTGGGGGGATGAGGACAGGGACAAGGTCTTGCTGTGTAGCCCAGGGTAGCCTCAAACTCAAGATCCTCCTGCTCAGCTTCCCCAGGTATCTGGATTACAAGTGTGCACGGCAAGTCCAGCTATATTTAAAAAAAATCTGTAGATAATTAATTCCTACATTTAAGCCCGTGGGTACCTGCATTTCCCCAGGTAGGAGGGTATTCAGCTATATCCAGTGGATGGAGGACAGAGTGATGGTTGGCTTACATTTAAATAACAGCATTTCCCCAACTTGAACATGCTCTTTTTCTTCACTTCAGGCCAGATAATGCAGTACCAGGGGATGTGCTAGTGCTGACTAAGCCCCTGGGGACGCAGGTCGCCGTGGCGGTCCACCAGTGGCTGGATATCGTGAGTAAATTTCCACTTGTGTGGATGGCTAGCTTTTGGATTGGGGGGGGATTTTTGTTAGATGGTTCTGAAAATGAAATTCTTGTTTTAAACCCAGGAAGTTTCGTTAAGGCCTTTAAAAAATCCCGAAGTAGTCTTTATTCTTCTATGAAATATAATTTTGATGTACTGAGTTTGTGAAGTGGGTAACCCCCAAACTGGACTTGAGAGATTTTCTTTAAGGAACTAGGAGGCTTCATCTGCTTATTGGGTACTGAAAATAGTTTTGTCTTTTATGTCTTAAACCTCTAAAAAATGAGGAGGGCTGGAGTGGAGACTCAGGTGCCTGCTTGGCAAGTGCAAGGCAAAATGTGGAGGAGGGTTTTGGATATGATGTTTGTCATATAAATGGCATATCTTTACTTGAGTTTGGGGTTGTTGCTTGGTTTTGCCTTCAAACTGATGAGCAACTAAGATCATCTAAGCATTAATTCTTATCAATTTTCCCACTTGAGTTTTAATCATGCTTCAGATTTTAATTTTTTTTATTGATTTATTTTTGTATCAGTTCTGGGCCTGAACTCAGGGCCGAGGCAGTGTTCCTGAGCACTTTTGCTAAAGGCTGGTACTCTACTACTTGAGTCACAGCTCCACTTCGGGCTTTTTTTTTTTTTTTTTGAGTAGCTTATTGAAGATTAGAGTCTCACAGACTTTCCTGGAAGATCTCAGATCTCAGATTCCTGAGTTGCCAGGATTACAGCTGGGAGCTATAGGATTTTCTTCTTTAACATAGCAACTCAAAGGTTATGTCATCTCTTTATATGGTGTTGTTTTAGTTTCTATAATTGATACTAGCAGTTCTCTATTAAGAAGATATACACAATGGAATTCTATGCCTTCATCAGAAAGAATGACATTGCCCCATTTGTTAGGAAATGGAAAGACTCAGAAAAAATTATACTAAGTGAAGTAAGCCAGGCCTAAAGAAACATAGGTCCCATGGTTTCCCTTATTTGCAACAAGTAGTATATATCTGAGACAACCAGAAAAGGTCAGATAAGATGATGTTAAGCGAAATTAACCCCAAGATAAGGATATAGGTGGTTTTCTTTCTTGCTATTGTTTCTAACGTATTTCTAAGGTGCCACCTGATTTTTTGTTATTTTGTATGTCCCTCCCCAAGGTATAACCCCTGTTTTTACTGTATTTGATGTTGGTATAATTTGGGGAGTAGAAGGGAAAAACCAATTGTTGGATACAGGTTGACCCATTGCAACAATGAGATGTAAAAGACGCTATGTTGAAAAATGAACTTTATAATTTAGGCAGGGATGGGGGGTGGGGGGGTGAGGGGGGAGCCAGCAGTGTAGTTGTGGAGATGGGAGGGGAAGGGATGGTAGAGGGAAAGCAGGAGGAGGCAACAATGCTTGATAAGAAATGTGCTCATTACCTTGCTCATGTGATTGTAACCCCTCTGTACAGTACTTTCACAATAAAAAGCTTATTTTGAAAAAAAGAAAAAGCCGTAATTTTTTTTTTATTTACTAGATGAATCTTTTCTTGATGGGACAGAGTAAGGACTTCTGTGCCACAGACCTGTTCTTTCCCAGCTTGGAATCCCTTCCAGGGTGGCCTGCAGGTGTCTATCTAGCATAACTGCCCAGGCCTGCAGAGACTTGCAAGGGAGCCAGGAGCAGGCGAGGGGGTAAGGGGAGTCTTTCTGCTCTCCACCTCAGCTTGACACATCTTAACTTAAAAACGGGTTTTCAAAATGTTTAAAAGCAAATTCCAAGTACTGTGTAACAGTACAGTGTTGTGGGGTTTTGTGTATATGTGTACTAGTACTGGGGCTTGAACTCAGTACTGTGTTCTCATTTGGCTTTTTTTTTTTTTTTTTTTTGCTTAAGACTAGTGCTCTATCACTTGAACCATACCTCTACTTCCAGCTCTTTGCTGGTTAATTAGAGATAAGAGTTTCAAGAGCTTTTCTGTCTGGGCTGGCTTTAAACCTCTGCTCTAGATCTCACCCTCATAAGTAGCTAGGATTACAGATGTGAGCCACCAGTGCCCTGCCAGAGTGCATTTTATAAAATCTAGAAACAATCAAGAGTGTGTTGTTTTGGACTCTATATTATGAGAAAGGCAGGAAATAGTAAGTACAGACTTGAGAGTAGTTGTTACTTCTGGGAGGCAGGTACCATGATAAATAGATGGCTGGTGTTCCTAATCCATAGTTACTGCACTGGATGCTGGATATTGGATTTTGTTTTATGGTACTAGGTATCAAGAAGCCTGGCATATGGTAGTCAGGCTCCCTATCTGTGAGCTATACCCCCACTTACTTGATAATCCTGCCAAAGAAGAGCAAACTACAGCCCTGGGTTCACAACTTCCTTCCTTCCTTCCTTCCTTCCTTCCTTCCTTCCTTCCTTCCTTCCTTCCTTCCTTCCTTCCTTCCTTCCTTCCTTTCTCCCTTTC
>NW_012267240.1:16958912-16991882 GCF_000151885.1 Dipodomys ordii
TTCCTTCCTTCCTTCCTTCCTTCCTTCCTTCCTTCCTTCCTTCCTTCCTTCCTTCCTTTCTCCCTTTCTCCCTTTCTCCCCCCCCCTTTCTCTGCCTATGGGATGTTCCTATATCCTGTAGATTTACATATCAAGTGAACAATGATGTTTGATTATAGAACTGTGGGGTGAACAGAAAAGACAGCATAATAAGTCTGATGGACACTTAAGATACACCGACAAGCGAAGAATATCATTTTTGGTACAAAACTATTAAATAACCAACACCATTGGCCCTGGAGGCAGGGGTGTCATGCAGTGCATGCTGAGTGTGCAGGCAGCCTGGGGTTTATCCTCACCACAGAAAGAAAACAAACCTCTGTACAAGATGGCTAGGAGATGAACTGCTCTTTTTGTCAGTGGCTGGAAGGAAAGATTAATTACAATTTCTCTCTCTTTTCCACCTGTGTTTCTGCTGTTAGCCTGAAAAATGGAATAAAATTAAGCTCGTAGTCACCCAAGAAGATGTCGAGTTGGCATACCAGGAGGCAATGATGAACATGGCCCGGCTCAACAGGACAGGTATGGGGCCGGGAACAGCTGGGAAGGCTGGGTGCATATATTTTAGGCTTCTTAGGCCATATAGTCTCATTTGACGATTACTGCTTTCTTTCTACATGTGTTTAATTGCCAGGTTTGGCTAGTGACCACAGGCCATCTTCTCTTGGCACTAGGTCTCCTTCCATCAGTCACTCACAGGAATCGAGAGTCCCGGAGTCCTTATGGTGATGGCCCTTACAGTTGTCCAACTTCATGGTGTCGTGAGAGTGACACCAGTAGGCACTGGTCGGTTTTGAATAGTGATGATTTCCCAGTGCGATCTGGCCCCACATGCTGCTGGGCATAGCAGCATGCCATACATCTTGTGCTCAGCCTTCTGGGTGCACCATGGTGCATGTGCTTGGTAGGCTATATGTGTTCTACGCATCTTTTGACTTAAGATAGTTTGGATGCAGCATTATCACTGCCCTATTTTGCATTGAGGAACATCTATACTTTGTGTGTTCACAGGAGGAAAAAAGTATTAAATGAGACTTTTGTATTAGGGGGGGAAAAAGCTGACCAAGGGAAATCACTGGATAAGTTTAAGCACCTTATACACGTAGGTTTTTCTTGCATTCTAAAGTAGTATATAAGCTGTGTCCTTAAATAGTTGTTTCTCTGTTGTGTTGTCTACCATTTAATGGTGTTGGAGTCTTCTCTGTGTATAGCTGTAGTGCATTCATTTTCACTTCTGTATAATTTTCCAGTGTTTGCTTGACTTGTCTGGTTCATTGTTGGTGGACATTTGAATTAGTTACTTCTGCAGAACTTTGGTGGCTGAGCCTCTATTACCTATGCCTCAGCCTTTCTAAATAGTGCAAACTGGCTTTTAAATGTTATTTCCCATTTACATCAGGGCACTACATTTAACTTCTTTTTATTTTTGTGCTGGTCCTGGGGCTTGAACTCAGGGCCTGGACACTGTCCCTGAGATTTTGTGATCAAGGCTAGTGCTCTAATACTTGGAGCCACAACACCATTTCCAGCTTTTTGATGGTTAATTGAAGATAAAGAATCTCACAGACATAACTTTCCAGCTAGCTTTGAAGTGTGATTCTTAGATCTCAGCCTTCTGAGTAGCTAGGATTGCAGGTGTAAGCCACCAGCACCCGGCTCTTTTAATTTCTTTTTTATGTCTGTCTTCCCATTTATTTTTATGGTTTTTCTTCTGCAAAAGATTGATATGCTTAATACAGAAAGTTTTTAGAAAATAAGAGAAGATTGGCCACTGACCCAGCACTCCCAAACACATCTTAGTATTTTATGTTTCTCTAGGCTTGGATGACCCTTTAATCTGTATTGCTAAGTGAAAGCTGTATACTATATGACCACATGCTATAAAGGGAAAACTCTAGAAACAGTACATAGATCAGAGGCTTCCAGGGCTAAAGGGTAGGGCACAGGATGGCAGCACAGTGACACTGCTTGTGATGAAAGTGGTGGTGGCTGTGTTGGACATTTATACAAACTAGAGTTAACATACAGCTGCCATGTAACCTGGATTTTAGTTGATTTATTAGCACATTTAATCAGCTGCACTGTATGCAAAATAATAGAACAGCCAACCTCAAGATTATGTGGGAAATTCCTGCCCTTAAGCCCCAAATGGCTCCAAAAAAATAAAGTTGATGACTTTTCTTAAGAGCATGAAATGAGTCCCAGAGCTCAGGGGCCTCAGGCAGAAGCATCGAGACTTCAAGTCTAGTCTGAACTACATAGTAAGACCCTACCTCAAAAATAAGAAGTAAATAGAAATGTAAAAGAAATGAAGTTTTCAAACAATTCCTTCCTAGTAAGAGCATTTTAAGTCAGGCATTCTGTCCTAGTCCTGTGTGATTTTAGGACAATTTAACAGGTTTCCATCCCTTGAGATTATAATTCTTTTGTGTGGTCTTTTCAGTTTACTGGGAAATCATGCGTTGAAGATGCCGATAGGTTCCCAGTGGCTCAAATAAAAGTAAGGCATTAGCCTTCCCAACTTCACACTGGCTTTTGATGACTTTTATACTGTATTTTTCATGATTCTTGACAAAATGAGGAATTTTGAGGTCACTGGGTAACAGTCATCCATCTGCCCCCTCAGCTGCAGGACTCATGCACACGTTCAATGCCCACGCAGCCACAGACATCACAGGCTTTGGGATTTTGGGCCACGCACAGAACCTGGCGAAGCAACAGAGGAATGAGGTGTCCTTTGTAATTCACAACCTTCCTGTGCTGGCCAAGATGGCTGCTGTGAGCAAAGCCTGTGGGAACATGTTTGGCCTCATGCATGGGACCTGCCCAGAGACATCAGGTAGGAGGACCTGGGACCCAGCTCTGGGTTCACTGGGGCTCTGTAATGCATGAATGTGTCCCCGCTTTCTGGGAGGTCCCTTCTGTGTATGTGAGACCCACAGCTGCCATTTTGAGTTAATGTCCTCGTTCTCGATATGGCCATATGGTGGTGCTGTAGGTTAAATAAATCATTACCCAGCTTTCACTGGAAACAGAAAGTGTCTAAAACTGTTTTAAGAATAAAATGGCATATTGTGCTTTAAAATGCTATTTCTCTTTACCATACCTCTTCTTGTTCACCTTTTAGCTCTCCCTATTTTATTTTTTAACTTCTTTAGCTTCTCTCATTTCTGTTTCCTTTATAACTACTTTTATACCCCGAGGATTTAGAAGATACAGATGCCTAGAGACCTGGCTCCTAGAAAACCTAATGCCTGGTCTGGGGGGGAGGGATGCTACTTTCCTGGAAGGTTGTGGTACTAGGCCAAAGGTGGGTACTACAAAGCCCTTCCCAGACTCTCAGCCTTAGCTGCCAAAACCAAAAGTATCTCCTAGGAAACAGATTATTTTTCCTGCTGACTGTGTGTGTCTGCCACCTAGTGGGCACTGAGTGAATTTTTTATTTTCTTTATTCAGAAGTGAGAAGTTTTTGGTGGGCCTGGTAGTGCCAGTCTGTAACCTCAGCACTTGGGAGGCAGAGGAAGGAGGATTTTGAGGTTGAGGACAACCTGAGCTATCTACAGAGGGAGGTTGTCTCAAAACAAACACATTTTTCAAAGCTTTTTTTCACAAGTATACAAAAGGAACATTTCTCTTTTATTCATAAATAGGTCTCTTAGTTTAGCACAGAACAGTAGCTACCATGTATGTTACTAAGGCTCACACACCTAACTGCGCAGTATTAAATGGTTCAGATGGGTTATTTCCAAATGTATGTGTTTTGTAATAGTAAGATTTGCCAAGCTGAGCACTGGTGACTTATGTTTGTAATCCTCACTTTTCAGGAAGCTGAGATCTGAGGATCATGATTCAAAGCTAGCCTATGCTAAAGTCCATGAGACGCTTCAATTAACCAGAAACTGGAAGTAAAGCTGGTTCGAATAGTAGAACACTAGCCTTGAGCACAAAAACTCAGGGACAGTGTCCAGTCCCTGAGTTCAAGTCCTAGAAACAGACACACACAAAAGGAGATTTTGCCAAAATACTTCGTCTACAGAATTTGAGGTCATAGAGGGGATCCTTTTTTTTCTGCCAAAGGCTCTTTGGATAGAGCTAGCACCAATCTTAGACCGTACAAAATTGTCAGCTTTAGAATTACCTGCTATTTTGGTCAGACATTCATTAACTCACTCCTAATGTGATAGCTGGAACTTCTTTCCTGAGGCATGTGACACTAGGTGAAGCTAATGATGTTGCTACTCACACCTGCTTTTCCAGGTTTGGGTTGGAGGGGGATCTGGAATTTGAGTTCTGCATCAATTGGTCATGTTAGAACCAGACCCATCAGTTTCTATGGCCTCCTTCAGTCCCACCCTTGCCTTAGTTGAATGAAAAGAGCAACTTGAACAAGGCTTGGTTGCCTTCCTCTGTTGGGAAGCAGTTTCGGAGAAGCCATGGGTTGTTCTCTGCATGTGACCACTAATGCTGAGTCTTTTCCTTTGTCAGGAGGCCTTCTGATCTGCTTACCACGTGAGCAAGCAGCTCGGTTCTGTGCGGAGATAAAGTCCCCCAAATACGGCGAAGGCCACCAAGCATGGATTATTGGGATTGTAGAGAAGGGTAACCGCACGGCCAGAATCATAGACAAACCCCGGATCATCGAAGTCGCGGTGGCCACTCAGAACGCAAACCCCACGCCTGGTGCCACCTCCTAATCTAGGCAGTAATAGCTACTTGGTTGTGTTTTTTAATAGATCTATTTCCTTTATCATCACTTCAATTAAAGACTTACGAACAGCAAAAATTTCATTGTGTCTACACATCTGGTAACCTTAGATGGGTTTGTGAGTGGATGCAATTAATAAGATGAAATCCATGGCCTTCTCTCCTGTTACATTAACTGCAGACGCACCCAATCTTGAGGCAGCTTCTGAGTTGAGAATTATATTGTTATCCAATACTGTTGATTCATTTTGAATCTTTAGACACGTATCTCTTGCCGCATAGGCTCTTTCTCAAGGTGCTTCCCCACAGCACAGACACTACAAGAGTAGTGCCACATAGCAGTCTGTGTCTCTTCCCTTTGTGTGTATTTATCATATCAGTCTGTTTTTCAGTGTCTCGGATGGTATTCTGGAAAGAACTGGGAAGCACCATGGTGGCCTCCTGTAGTACGAGGTTGCATGGTTCCTTTGAGTCTTTGATTCTGACCCAGGACATTCTCCAACAGTGATTCATTCAGTTCACCAAGCCGGGTGCTTCGCTCTGCATGGAAAGCACTTTGAAGACAAAGAAGAAATCTTGCTTTTTTTTTTTTTTGGTAGCCTTCCTGATACTTACAGTAATAACATTTGTTTTCTTTACTGATGGCAGAAAAGGATACTTTTTGCAGTGTAATTAGATGTTGTACAGTGCAACAAGGAATTGCCTTCGATGGGGGTTCATGTACAGTTCTCAGTGACAACTCAGTATATAACTAACTACGCAAATCATTTTTAAATATAATCAGTAATAAAGACTGTTCTGTGGATGGTAGTGTTTCACACATTTTATATTTTGTATAGTGATCTTGGGCCTTTCTGTCCTATGGTCAGCAGCGCCATAGCCCATTCTTAGCATTACTTGCCCTTCGCGCCAGTACTTTTCTTGTGCACGCTTCTTGTGATCTGTGTTAAATCTGCATTGCCAGCGTTGCAGCTTGAACGTAAACTTGTTATTCAAATAAATATTTAATTTTTTTAATTGCTCTTGTATAATCAGATGCCCCTTTTAGTATTATTTTAGAAGCATTGGGAGGGTTTTGCCTAAAGTACAATTTATCGGGGAAAACTAGATTTTAGTTTTATAAAACTTTTAAGTCTTTCATGGGACCTATATTTTCTTGAATTAAATTTTGTAGTTCTAGAACAAATAGGCAATCTAAAAGGGTGATATCTGTGTTACTTAAAGCAGAGGCTTCCTTATTGTTACCTACTGAGCAGTTCAGAGGGGTTCCCATCGCTAAGCGCAGGGCACCCTCCCATGTCTGTCTTCATGAGAGAAAACCCTGGCTTTCCAAGTTGCTGAACGCTTCCTGCTCGCAAGCACCAAAGCTGCGCTTGTGATCCAACTGACCCTACCACAGGAAACCACTGCCCAGCAGATGAAGCTCCCTGCCAGGAAAAGGCTGCAGTGTGGGCATGCCCTCCGGGGGCCATGTATACCTGGAGCAGAAGCCACCGGATCTGGGGTCCAGCTGAGGAGGCTGCCACAGGAGGGACACTGACGGGACATTTTATAGAAATGTATACAGATGTTGGTCCTTAAAAGCTGCCCACCAGTGGTCTGCAAAATAAAATTTGTTGGAAACCTCTGAGTGCACAAAATGACCTGTTGAGCTTTTTCTGGGTTTTTTTGTTTTGTTTTTTGTTAATGTGACATCTAATTCTGTGTCGTCTGTCCCATTTGCTGGGACTCTCCTTGGTGATGGGCATACTGAAAGCAGTGAAGCAGCTAATCCCTGGAGAGCCTCTTGATAAGATTCACATTCATAGAGGAAGGACCTGCACACTCCAGGTCTGTGGTGTTCTTGACCAGTCCTAGGGGAAAGGACTTGACTGTAAAGTGGTAATTTTCCTTAAAGACGCACTTGGGTCCTCTTGGACTGCCATCGTCTGACGGTTAAAAGAGACCTCCTTGCTCTTTTCCTCAGACTCACAGAATCGGGATGGAAGTATGCTTACAAAGGTTCAAAACCTTCACTCATTGCCAAAGGAGTGTTGCAGAGGTTAGGAATGAAAAGAAGGTGGATATGATTTTGCAGTGTGCTTTTTCAGTGTGTTTTCAATCTGGGCCATTCTATTTTCCATGTCTGAGCTATGGCTCAGCAAAAGAGGAATGGGGCGGGGGGGGGGGGGGGGGAGGGAGAAGAGGGAGAGGGTACCTTGAATCAAGTGACTTCTTAGCCAAAGTCTTAAATAGAACATTTTAAGATAAAGCAAACAGTAGATAAATTGAACGTGAAGTGTGTTGGTCTTGATATACTGGTCTGTTGTGTAAATCCTGTGATACAGTTATATCTAAAAATACCATCTTAAAATGCACAGGATTGGTCAATACTTCCCAGAGAATGGTTCCCCGCTGAGCCAGTTCTTCACCATCAGTTTGCAAAACATTAGAACTAGCCGGTTATTAACAGACTGTTGAAATATCTACATTGTGTTTGAATCTAAGAAAACCTTAAGTATTTTGTAAGCAATAATGTACTTTTTGACTCCGTATATTATAGTCTTCCAAGTTCTTCATGCCTTACAATGAATAAACTTTATTTTTTAACTGTTCGGATGATAGATATGTGAGTTGGTCACAGTCTGAATGTTTAACTTTTGTGTTGTTGGTCCTGGGGCCTGAATTCTGGGCTTGGAGGGTATCTCTCCCTGAGCTTTTGCACTCTACCATTTGAACCACAGCTCCATGTCCAGCTTTTTGTGGTTAACAGTCTCACAGACTTTTCTGTCTGGGCTGGCTCTGAACTGCCATACTCAGATGTCAGCCTCTTGAGTAGCAGGATTCTGGGTGTGAGCCACCAGCGTCAGGCTTTGAATTTTAACATTGTTAAGAGCTTGTGAACTGTGGTCATTGTTCATGTTGTCTTTGACACTTTCCTACTGGAAGCCTTACATGGTCATCCTGTCAGCCTTCCTTCTACTTAACTAACAAATATATACCACCAGTGCTGTAGTCCAGTTGTCTGTAGGACACCAATTTGGATGGCAGGCTGGGATTGGAAAGTCAGTAAAATATTTAGGGGCTCCACTGGTTTTAAGGCAGTTTCTTGGTCAGTGGCAGTGAGGCCCTGGACAACATAGCAGAGTGACAACTTTTAGTAACCAAATTTCCTCCAGTGAGGCTAGGATTTCCTGGGCAGACAAGGCCTGGACTTGCAATGATCTCATAAATGAGGTCTCCACACTCAAGATGGTCTGTACTTGTTACCACAATTTTCCCATACCTATTTTTTAAAACTCTGTCCTGACTCATTTTTCCAAAAATGATTTTGGCCCTCAATCTTAAGGGAAATGAATGTGCAAAGATCCATCTTCTGTAACTGCTTCAAGCTGAGTAGAGGGGCTAGCCAGAAACCTGAAGTCCTATTTTACCGAGGGATGACATGAGAAATTCAGTTTGCTGATTGCCAGGATCAGAAGTCATTAGGAGCATTTGTTTTTACACTACATTGGAAAGAATACAATTTGAGAATTTAGGGAGGATAACAAGCCACCAAAACAATATAAAAAAAATCAGTCTCCCACATATTAGTACCAAAAAGGAAAATAGCATATTTTAACTACGTGTTTCTGTAGTGCCATAGGTAAGGAGCTTATTTAAAGCTAACATTTTGCAACTGCACAGGTTTCTTCTTGGCCTGCAGTAAGGATGTCTAAAGGTGTCATAATTTTGAAGGACAGCTTGTCCGATCATTTTTTTTTACCTCCGAATTTAAGAGATCCCTTTAATGGTGTCATTGAAAGCTTGTTGGATGTATTTGCTAAATGATGTGATATGCCATATGCCATCCTCCTGGTCAGCAGATACAATAGAGACAGGTCAGGTGATCATAGCAGTGGGAAAACAGACCTCATCCACCTGTGTTGTAATGCTGGCAGATTTTCAGGCCTCACTAAAGTTCAGATCCATCATGAAAATGAGTTATAGGAACACTGAGAAGAACTTGCATAGATTCCCTTCCATCTAGGTAAAAGTTCATGTGAAGCAGTATAAAAGCCATTTTTATATAGCAGGCCAGTGTGGCCTGTTTAGCACTCCAGTTTGCAGAAGCATTTTCCTGTCTGACCAGGGAACCTGATCTTTGGTGACACTAACAATGCATAACAGTTACCTGCAAAGGTTTCCAAATAGCTCTTAATAGGGACACAATCTCAGGTCCATGACCTATTGGGAAGTTATCATTAGCCAACAAACTTCTTTTTAAAAAATGTCTGCATGGGCATGTAATACCAAGAAGGTATATTTAGAATCTGTACAGATATTTATTAAGACCTCTTTACATGAGTGTGTGGGGTCTAATAGGCCTGAATGGCCAGGTGCCTGGAGGAGTGTTTTGATTTGCTAATATTCCAGGTTTACCCCTTTTCCCTGACCAGATGAATTCATGTGACTGGTGCCAGCCCAAATATTTTCTGCCAGTTAAGGCCACGAGCAGATAATGGGGGCTGAAATTTTTGTTAATTTTGAATTATCCCCCATTTGAAAACCCTAGCATTTTACCACCCACTATAAGTGATTGATAGGCAAGGGTGTCAGTTCCTCCCAGTTACGAAGTAGCCAGGTATGGGCAGTAGATGGCCATGCTTATGAACTATTTTCTGATGACCTCCTGCCTTTTAGTTTTGAAAGGGCAAGCACAAAGGATTCCTTCAGGCTCTGACACCATCCTCTCTTAGAAGTTTCTTCCGACAGCTTCGGGATGACCCTTTGCCCCTTTGATCCCTTGTCCAAGGACAAGCTTTGTCATGGTGGGCATCTTCTCATTGTTGGGATAATGTCCCGGTTGGCATTTTTGCTGCTTGCTGGGTTGACATGCCCCAGTTGGCTGAATCCCACATTGGAGGGGTGTGTGAATGACCAGTCAAAAGAGAATCTGTGCCAATAGACCATTTTATTTCCAATTGGAGCAACAAGGAGATAGTTTTAAGGAAAGAGTTTTAAGCAGAACTTACCTGGAACTTATTAAGAATCAAAGTTAAATCTGACAGACTTGTAACAGTCATTTGTCCCTCTGTGAGCCTGACTGTAATTGCTACAGAAAAATCAAATCTGTAAAGGTAAAACTCAATAATAGTCGCAATGAGAATTTTGGAACAGCAACTGATTAAACAATCTAATTAATTTTTAACTGAATACAGCACTTTATGATACTAATTAAGATTGACACTTAGTTTAGCCTTCAGTAGTCTTAATTTCCTCCTATCTCCACTTTGATACAAACATTTAAGACAATTCTTACTTCCCAAATTCTTTTTTATCCAAAGGAATTCATTCCCTTCCCAAAACCTTTTTAAAATTAACTTCCCTTTTTTATATACTCCGTTTGCTTTAATTTGCATTTAAAATAACCCTTAAAAACATTTTAACTAAAGGTCCTTTTTTTTTTTTTTGGTCGTTCGTGGGGCTTGAACTCTGGGCTTAGGTGATGACCCTGCGCTCTTCAGCTCAAGGGAGTGCTCTACCACTTGAGCCACGGCTTCACTTCTGGTTTTATACTGGTTTATTGGAGATAAGAGTCTCACGGAGCTGGGAAGGTGGCTCAGTGGTAGAGCGCTTGCCTTGCATGAATGAGGCCCTGGGTTCGATTCCTCAGCACCACATAAGCAAAAAGAAAAAAAAGCTGGAAGTGGCACTGTGGCTCAGATGGTAGAGCGCTAGCCTTGAGCTGAAGAGCTGAGGGACAGCGCCCAGGCCCAGAGTTCAGGCCCCACGACCGGACCCAAAAAAAAAAAAAAAAGTCTCACGGACTTCCTGCCCGGGCTGGCTTTGAACCTCGATCCTCAGCTCTCAGTCTCCTGAGTAGCTAGGATTACAGGCATGAGCCCCCGTGCCCAGCTCTAAAGTTCATTTTTAATGCAATGTAATAATCCTTTAAAATATTTATTAACATGCATATCTGCTGACCTTCTTAGCCAATTGAGTTTAAGACAACCCATTTTTAACTGCACAATGACTGTCAGAAACGAATCAATAGACACAAGAGATTACTCTCAAGGCAATTTCATGCACTACTGTTTTTCTTTTTCTTTTCTTTTTTTTTGGGGGGGGGGTCCGGTTGTGGGGCCTGAACTCTGGGCCTGAGCGCTGTCCCTTAGCTCTTCAGCTCAAGGCTAGCGCTCTACCACTTGAGCCACAGCGCCACTTCCGGCTTTTTTCTTTTTGCTTATGTGGTGCTGGAGCCACCTTCCCAGCCCCTGCACTACTGTTTTTCTACCGAGACCCAAGCTCCCCAGGCAGAACAGTTTGCTAGGTTCTTATGCCAATCCAAACTTACTGATATCCCTAACTTGGCTGCTGGTCACATGCAGCACAGATACTGTACTAGTTACAATTCAAGTAAAAAAGCAAATAATTTCATGAAATAGCAATACCAAAAAAAAAATTACTATGCAAAACAGAAGCACTTTTGATTGATAGAAAAGACTTTTTCTCATACCGTGCTGACAGTTTTTGTATCAAAATATCAGATTGTTTTGAACATATTGACACATATACGCATATGCACAAAGGTCTTAAAGCAAACTTAGGTTTTTAAAATGATATTGGATGTAAGTTTTCTGGAATTCCAGTGATGAGGTATTTTTGCCCATAGCACTATAGAACCACATGGTCAATTTAGAAAAACAAACCTTAAAAACAAATACTTTTGTCAACAAACAGAATATCTTACTCTCATAGATAAACAAGACTTGGATAACCAAAAATAGAATATGTTTAGATAACTTTGCTAGCAAGGCACATTACCATATGACTTTACCATTGAACATTTCCTAGATGGGCCCATCTCTATGGCCTGTGAAGAGAGACAACATTGTTAGCAAGGCACAATAGCATACAAATTGAATACTTGAATACTTCCTAGATGGGTAGAGGATGAGTAAGCTTGGTGGAAGAGTGGGGGTTGTGTGAAGCTGAACCCTTTACCCATCACCCATTTTTAGATTAGAGCACTTTACATACCAATTTATACCAAATTATATTACACAGAGAGGTGAGCTTGACTTCCCTAGGATTCCCCAAATTCCTTGTGAAAGTTCTTAAGCATACATTGGGGGACAGTGTGCTTACTATGGGAATAACCATATTTCCAGAGACAGGCTCAAGCACAGTTGGTACAGGCACTAGAAGAACAGAGTGAGACAAAAAGTTAGCCAGGCACCAGTGGCTTACACCTGTAATCCTAGCTACTCAGGAGGCTGAGATCTGATGAGCACAATTTGAAGCCAGCTTGGGCAGGAAAGTCTCCTTGAGATTCTTATCTCCAATTAACTACTCAAAACTGTGAAGTAGCACTGTGGCTAACGTGGTAGAGTGCTAGCCTTGAGCACAAAGAGGCCCATGGACAGTGCCCAAGCCTTAAGTTCATGCTCCACAACTGACAAAAAAGAAAAAAGTAAAACTAGTGCAAACATAGAGAAGGACTACATAGGATACAGCTTGACAGACAGACAAAATGACACCAGATGTCTTCCCAAGACCAGATGGATGTCCTTATCAGAGCCACCTGAAAAGAAGCAAAATGGAGTTGCAGAGGCTAAGAGTAAACTCTACAGTGAGGTTTGATAATCCCTATCATATTCCCCACTGGTTATACAGGTATGAGTCAAATCGTCGATTCACACTGGGGCAAAGGGTCATAATTATTATTTCTTATGACCTTTAGCAGTAATTGCATTTATTCTTTCCCTAACATAATTGGAAGGCAGTTAATCAAATATGGTCCTACTATTAAAGCTAGAGGCAAGAGGGCCAGAGGGTATGCTAGGGCTGTGACTAAGGTAGTAAACCAAGGAAACCAGTTAAACAGGGACTGATAGCATTTTCAGACCTAGGTCTTCTTTTCTCTATCTCCATTAAGATATTTTTAGTTAGGACATAGCTTTTTCTAGTAAGTCCTGACTGATTAGCATAAAGACAACAGGTCTCCCCTAGGTCTATGCAGAGACCACCTTATTTCATCGTGAGGTCCAGTCCCTGGCAGTTCTGAAGGACCACCTATTAGTCAGGAGAGTGAGTTTTTAAATGTCATAAATCCATATGTATTTGAGAACTTAGTTCTTTGAAGTTTTTGTCTCCTATGACTAATGCAGATGCCCCAATGGCCGCTGACCCAGCAATCCCTGCTCCTACCGAAAGGGGGGTGATGACTTGGATGACCCTTCAAGTTCTGACAAGTCCTGCATCTAGTCCTCACTGTAGATGTATACTTGAGGAATGATTTGTACCAATACACAGAGAGCCCTCCCTGCTTGGCTCTCTAATAGATCAGAGGCTACGTGCTTAACTAACCCATATGCCAATGAGGTGGTCTCTGGAACCCGATAATAATCTCTTTGGTTTGTTGCATTTGATGTACTCAGAGTAGCATAGCAGGTATCTGCATAGGGAGATTTCTTTAGGTATATTTGAATGAGACAACACAGGTTTCTGTGCCTTGTAGATCCCATAGGGTGATTAGAGGATGATCCCAATTACAATCGAATTGATTTTTAACAGGAGTAAGGGTCTTGATAGTCCTCACCATTATGTAGTAGGGAGATTGTGGATCCAAACGCAACCAACAGTCTTGATCTAGGATTGGGTTAGATGATTGAGGATCCAATGGACTTTGTCTAGCATGCTTAACATTGAGAGACAAGCCTCAGGCTTTTGGATTGGGGCTACAAGGGTAGCCCTAACAGATACTGATGCACCTGGGGTCACAAAATAAGGGGTTGTTGGGGAACTTCAGGTCCTTCTGGCACAGGCAGGAAAAGGTTGCTATTTGGGCCTGTAGGTTGGGTGTCCCAGGAAGAAAGCCTTCTTTGTATAGTGAATCTATCTCCCCAGTCTTGGCCCATTACATACAGTCATATTTTCCAGGTCCTCTCTGTGTCCCAAGAGTGCTTACTCTCAACATTTCAGGCTTGAACTTTGATGACCATGGGATTGCATCTGCCAGTGTGGCAGGTCTTAGGTCTTGGTTTTTGCACAACATGGATATAGGAATCTACATGTTTCCACTAAGTGTCTGCTTCATTTCCCCAACTAGCACAGTGGAAGTGGCCATCTCCCTGACAGGAAGGCCCTGCAGTCACAAGACAGACATAAGATGGAAGGGCTTGGAGATTTTTTCTATCTGGTCTCCCCCACAATCTTGGATACTCCCTGACCATCTTGTGATGAGAATGTCATGAAAGAGCAAAAATCTGCTTTAAATATAGGCAGGTTATTGGTAGTTACATTTTCAGTGAGTCTCCCATCCCCTGTATTTCTGATCTGCCAATCCCATGTCTGTGGACGGTGATTGCTACATGCCTGTCCCTTGGGGAGGACAAGGAACCCCAGAGCCAACTCAATTAAGAGGTCCATTTCAATCTTATTTTTAGCAACTCAGGAGTTTGAGAAATGGTCTATCTTTCTTTTTTTTTTTTTTTGTCGGTCGTGGGGCTTGAACTCTGGGCTTGGGCGCTGTCCCTCAGCTCTTCAGCTCAAGGCGAGCGCTCTACCACTTGAGCTACAGCACTTCCGGTTTTCTGGTGGTTTATTGGAGATAGGAGTCTCACGGTCTTTCCTGCCCGGGCTGGCTTTGAACCGCGATCCTCAGATCTCAGCCTCCTGAGTAGCTAGGATTACAGGCGTGAGCCACCAGCGCCCGGCTCATCTTTCTTCTTTGTCTACTGCTCCCTTTAGCTGCATGTGGTGGATCCAGGAGAGAACACCGGCTACCTTTACTGCCATTGGTGTGGTAAGGATCAGAGCATAAGTTCCCTTCCAGGATGGCTTCAGGGTCTGGGCAGGGATTCTTTTAACCCATGCTAGGTCACCCAGTTGGAACATATGAACTGACTCAAGCATGGGCTGGGGATTTGTTCCTCTGACTTCCTAGTGAATAGCCTTCTGAGTAGAGTGAAGGGTCTGTAAGGACTTGAGAAGGGAGTAGTTAGTAATCTCTGCCATGGCGACATCTCTTAGTTTGGGAGTCTCATGGAGTTGAATCACCAATTGTTTTCCCAGGGCTGCTGGGAGAACAAGTAGGTCTCCCATTTGGCAACACCAGCCAACCCATTTTTTTTTTTTGCTTGAAGTTCAACTGCCTTGCCCATTCCCTTTTTTATACAGGGGATTGGGAGGCATATCTAGTTTCACATCATCACTAGAATCTGGAGGGACCCCACTGGTTCTTGGGCCACCTCCCTGGCTGCCAGATCTGTTGCTCTATTTCCCTGGGCTTTAAGTGATTTTTTTCTTCTTCTGATGTCTCTTGATCTTATGGGGATTTGATGGGCAAAGATCCAACTTCTATAAATTCTTCAAGCCAACAGGAACCCTATTTAGCCAGGGACCTAAAATCTTAGCCTATTTCACCAAGGGGTTTTCAGGATTAGATGTCATTAGGAACAATATATTCTTCAGATTGGAATGTACATGCAACACTTAATGTAGTCTGTCAGCATTTTTGGTATGCAAAAGCATTTTTCTGGCTGCCTGGGTTACCTAATCTCTGGTGACCCTAACAATGCCCAAGTCACCTTTGTAGGCCTTAAGATAGCTCTTAATGGGGACATGATCTCAGGTTCACAAACTTCCTTTCCTGCCAGTTAGGGCTTTGAACAGATATAGGGGTTGGGATTTTAAACTATCCTCCCATTTGACAAGCTTAGCTTTTTACTTCCCACTATTACAAATGACTGGCAGGGGTATAAGTTCCTGTCCAGTCACAAAGTAGACAGACATGGGGATAAGAAAGGCATGCTTTCAAACTTTTCTATGACCTCCTGGCTCTGATAAATTTTTTTTTGAAAGTGCCAAATAAGTGACTCTAGATTTTGATACCATTTTTGTCTTTGAGTAGTGTCATTTAACTGCCTCTGGAAGCTCCATCATTGCCAGGGTCCCAGGAGTGTACTCTCCATGCTGAGATAAATGCCCCATTGGCATTTCCCTTGGTCAGTCACTGAACTTGAACTCAGGACCTGAGTACTGTCCTTCAGCTCTCCAACTCAAGGCTAGAGCTCTTCTAGCTTTGAGTCCTAGTACCTCCTCCTTCCAGCATTCTGCAGGTTGATTAAAGATGACAATCTTACAGGGAACTTTCTCTGCCCAGGCTAGCTTTGAATCACAGTTCTCAGATTAATGAGTCTTTATAAAAGGCCACTTTACTCCAATTAAAGCAACATGGAGGTGAATGAAGTAGTCTTTAAGCATGGTCTTATCTAGATCTTATTAAGGGCCAAAGTTACATCTGACAAACTTGTAAGAATCATCTGTCCTTCTGTGGGCTTGCTAGAAACTGTTACAGAAGGCCTTATAAGGTAAAATTGAAATTAAATACATTAACACAGCCAATTTCAAGTGACAAAGGGACCTAGTTCCCCCAAACAAGACTCCAATTACAGGAGGAACTGGTGACGTCTCATCCAATTCCCAGACATGGGAATCCCTTAGGAATTGACTTGATCTATCTCCCTAGTGCCCAGCCACCTGCCAAGACAACTTGGGGTCTGGGATCTTATCTCCTGGGGATTTTGCTGGGGCCTCCAAAATGTTGTGGCAAAGGCCACCAGGAGAGAGCCCACAGATACAGAGTACAGCCAATAGAAAGTCTTCATTACCAGCCAGAATTACATTGGGCAGTTGGGTGACCCAAAGTGTAGTCCCAAGTCTGGTCTCATGGCCCCTTTTAAATCAGAAAACTCGCTTTTGGGTTTGCTCAGGGATGGAAAGTCCCTAATGCTTCTTTCCTTCAGGTTCAAGCCAAGCAGGAAGTTACAGAAGGGTAAGCTAGACAATTCCGTAAGCAAGCTTTGAATGAGGGGAGCATGACCCATTTCTATGCTTGTCTATGATCGTACCTAGGAACATAAACGAAACAGTGGGGACATATATCTTTAAATGTCAAACTATAAGGAACTAATTTCATGGGTGGGGGTGCAGTCTTTTCTCTAAGATGGAGTCACAAAAGCAAAATAGAGTTACAGAGGCTAAGAGTAAACTCTAAGACTGTGAGGTTTAATAAGCCCTATGACACTATATAGTCCGGATATCTATAGCCTCTCCGAGCCCTTAACCACTCCAATGCCCTAGCTTTGGACTGGTTATTCTTAACCAGCCCACCATGCTCTCCCTTACCCAGTTGCCAAAAACCCTAGACACTCCCTTCCTGCCCCCAGTCCAATTATATGGAGATTCCTCCTTCCCAAAATGGCTATAACTGGGTTTGTGTTCCCAGTGGAACTTTTCTGGCTGTGTCCAGGGTGTGTTCTCTTGTGTCATTCATGTTGGCCAGTCCTGCCACCTTGTCATCCTTTGCCTGATCTCAACTCAATTGCAGGATGATAAGTGGATAATAAGAATCATCCCAGTGGACATCTTGGTGGGATTCCCTCTCATGGTGATCCACTGGCTTGCTCTTCTATTGGAAACTTTAACAGTCATCCTCTTACTCTTCTTTTTTGGACCCTATTTTCTCAACTTTTTCAAGAATTTCTCTTTAACAGGATAACATGCCTCACTGAGGACACTACTTGGGAGCAAGTCAAGGCCTTCCTATTACTGTAGGCAACTGAAGGCTTTACTTATACCACCCTGCCCTCTCCAGCACAGACCTGGATCCTGAAGACCCCAGCCTCAGTGACTCCTCGGCACTCCCATGTCAGCAGGAAGTAGTCAAAAAAGACCTCTCTGGCCCTCAACTTTTTATATCCATTCAGGGTTTCAAATGATGGGAATCTGCTTTGTTCTCATAATTCCATGTTCCTCTCACCCACTGACTACACTCCCCTGGGTACCTCTTCTGGTTCACTGGAAAATTTTACCCATCTGAAAGTGCAGGACTTCCAGTGTCAGGATGATACCCCTACCATTGATACCCACATGAGTCAGTTTGTACCATAAATCCTAAACAGGACAGTTTGGACAATAAATCCCTAACAGGACCAGACAAAAAAAATTCCAAAAGAATCTGACCTCTTTCTCAGTCTCCTCTTACAGTCCATTTTTTTTTTATCTATCCAAAGACCCTATTTGAAGGACTTACCTCTCTCCTATTGACCCAATCTTCTTTTGTATATAAAGAAGGACTATTATCCCAAGTGCATATGGACATCAGGCAAAACCCCAGGTAGGCAGGGCAATTTGACCTAAGTCTGAATTTTGGGTCTAACCTGTAGGAAACTCTGAGGCTGAGCTTTGAGATCAGAAAAGATTAAGAGGTGAAAGGACCCTGAGAAGGTCAAACTGTCAAGGCAAGACAGATGTAGAGCTATTTGGACATTAAAAAGCTTGAGACCTTGGATAATGGGGTCAACAATCACTATGTATACTCACCCTATTTTCTGTCCATACCTATTGTACTGAACTATAATATGCCCTGTCTCCTTGCTCAGACCCTATAAAAGCCTAACTCCAACCCTACCTCCTAGCACAACCTCCATTCCCATGGGAAAGTGATTCCCTTTGCTGTTATGTCTCAATAAACTGTCCTAGCCGGTTGACAATTGAGTCTAGCCTATTTAATTTTCCTAATAGGAGCAGAGGACAACATGGACATGAACTCTCTTGGCATGAAAACTTCAGTGCTCCATTGGCTATTTACCTGGAAGAGGAACAGGAGGAACAATATTCAGGCAAGGAGATAAATAACTCCACTGCATGGAGGAGTACAGCCACAACTTCGTTCAGCTGAAGCTGTGGTTGGTTCATAATCACAGGCAAGACTCGAGTCACCGTGGTGGGTCCACCAAAGGCCAGGCAGTGGTTGATGGGCATGATGTGGCATTTGGAGTACAAGCACCTTCACTATCAAGTTCAAGGTCACCAGGTGCTGCAAAGGGTGTGCAGCTACCCCCAACCAAGGAGGGCTTGGCCACCTGGCTCAGTGCACAACTTGACTCGGTGGTAAAAGCTCCTCAGGATGAATGATCAGGCTCTCCACTTTCTTCAGACTTCCTCCAGCTAAGGGTTTGATTGTCCAGGTTTCCCTTGAACTTCATTTTTTTTTTTTTGAATCTGGAAGACTGACCTCCTTTGGATATCTAAGTTAAGATATGGCAGACAGTGGTAGAGTTTGAAATTTTTGGCAACGTTGTCTCCCTCAGGCCTTCTAGGCATTTATGTGAGGGTAATCTTCTAAAGTGAGTGTTCTGCTGGTGAATTATAGCCAACAAAGCTGGTTGTGCAATCTGAAAAAAAAAAAAAGGGAGAAACGGGGGCGGAAGGGGGATGGGGGATGTTTCTTAAGTACCTGGAGCAAGCTGTCATTAGGAATTATGGGAGTCTGGGCCCTTCCTCTCTTGCTCTAGGACCCTGATAGGAGTACTTTTGTTCTACAATGATGTGCTGCTTATCCACAAACCAAACAATAGTGCCAATCATGGCTTGGAACCTTGCAAACTATGAACCAAAATAAACCTTTTCTTTTTAGAAGTTACTTGTCTCAAGCAATTCATTAGGGTGATAGAAAGCTGACAACACACAGAAAAAAATATTTAAAATGAGTTTCCATTACATCCTAGGAAATCATACTTTCAGAGACTATTGATGTAAAATACTGTTGTCACTGGATGCAGGGTTTGTGACATTTCCCTCTAAAGTAGGAACTCTTCACTTAGGGTCCTTGACTTCGATCACAGAATAAGAATTTCTGGATAAGTCATAATAGTAAAAATTTTGGTGGAGCTTTACTGAGTAAGTAAGCAAGCAGGCGAGCAGACAATAAAGCAAACAGACAAGCAGAAAAGAAGAGGCACACTCTAACAAGTGTGGGTGCTCTCAAAGGGAAAGAGATCTTTGGCTATCAGGAATATTTATATGATAAAGGCTGGCTTCAAAGCTATGCAAAGATAGATGTTTTATCTTTGCTCTAATCACCTCTGGCACTACTCTTTCGAAGTTCCTGGACATTTGGGGGCATTCTTTCTAGGTAAGAATGCATCCTGCCAAAAAAAATGTTTATTTTTGAGATAAGAAAGGTGCCCTGTTGTCTCTCTTAGAAGCAAAGATAGTGCATATATATTTTACTTGGTTGTGGGACCTGACCTCAGGGCCTGGGTGCTGTCCCTCAGCTCTTCAGCTCAAGGCAAGTGCTCTAGTACTTGAGCCACAGCACCACTTCCTGGTTTTTCTGCTTATGTGGTACTGAGGAATTGAACCCAGGGCCTCATGCATGCAAGGCAAGCACTCTACCACTAAGCCACCTTCTCAGCCCCGAATGCTTCTATATTTTTAACTACAATTTCTGAGTTGCCTTCACTAGGCCACATTGCCCCTAATTTATACTGCTTCATTTTCCCTTAAAATGACTTTGGTCCCTTAATCTGCTCTTCAGTTCAAGGTTAGTGCTCTACCACTTGAGCAATAGCGCCTCTTCTGGTTTTCTGGTGGTTCATTGGAGATCAGAGTCTCATGCACCTTCCTGCCTGGGCTGGTTTTGAACCATGATCCTCAGATCTCAGCCTCCTGACTAACTAGGATTATAGGCATGAGCCACGGGTGCCTGGCTGGTCCCTTAATCTTAAGGGAAGTAGATGGATGAGTATCTCCTTATTGGTTTTAAGTGTAAGTTTTTAAAGTTTCTGGCAGCTATTTACCATGCCTGATTTCCCCTAATCTATCCTCACTGTGGTATAATGGAAGATGAAAAAGTGATTTGAGGCACAGTGCATCCACCACATGCCAACTTCATAACATATATGTACATGCTGATTTAATATGTACATGCTACAACTAAACATGAACGGAAAAAAGTATATTGACTTTTTTTTTTTAGTAAATCACTTATATTGAAAAGAAAATATTGGGAGATTAGAGACTAAGTCAGGAGATTTATTGTATTACCATTGTGCTAAGATTTGGTTAAACTCAACAACATGTGGTCTGAATGTGGCTTTAAATTAACAAGACACCATTAAACTTGTGTGTGTGTGTGTGTGTGTGTGTGTGCGCGCGCGCACGCGCGCACATGTGCATGCACATGTACCAGTTCTATGGCTTGAACTCGGATCCTGGGTGCTATCCCTTTGTTTTCTTTTTACTCAAAGCTGGTGGTTCACTTCTGGCTTTTTGAGAGTTAATTGCAGATAAGAGTATTATAGCCTTTCCTGCTTTGGCTGGCTTTAACCAGGAGCCTCAGATCTCAACCTCTAAGTAACGAGGATTAAGGCATAAACCACTGATGCCTGACTCCCTTACTGTACTTTTGGAAACTAGAATTACAACAGGGACTGGAGGTGTATCTCAGTGGTGGAAAGATCAGTGCTTGAAAGATCCCCATCACCAGTACATAAATAGCAAGATATCAAATACCTTGTTAGAATGACACCAGTTGGTCATCATCCTGCACCTGCTCCCCTGCTCAGAGATTCCTCTGGCAACTGGTTTGTAATTGTGTTGCTGACATGGAAAAACATTGCTACATGATCATCACATGGATACAGGTGAAGGTTAGTGAAATTTCCCTTTAAAAGTAGTGACTCTTCTCTTAGGGTCTTTGATTTGGATCACAGAATAAAAATTTCCAGACAAGTCACAGTGGTCAGAAAAGTTGGTGGAGCTTTATTGAGTGAATACACAAGCAGGCAAGCAGACAAAAAAGCAGATAAACAGGTAAGTAGAAAAACAGAGATTCAGAATGTGGGTGCTTTGAAGGAGAGAGACACACAGCTCTTTGGCTGTCAAGGGTATTTACATGGTAAAGACAGTAGATCTGACTTCAATGTTAAGAAAAGATAGGTGTTTTATTTATTTTTTATTTATTTACTTTTTTAGTCGTGGGACTTGAACTCTGGGTCTGAGCGCTGTCCCTCAGCTCTTCAGCTCAAGGCTAACGCCCTACCATTAGAGCCACAGCACCACTTCTGGTTTTCTGGTGGTTTATTTGAGATTACAGTCTCACAGGCTTTCCTGCCCGGGCTGACTTTGAACCATGATCCTCAGATCTCAGCCTTCTGAGTAGGTAGGATTATAGTTGTGAGCCATCGGCGCCTGGCTGGTATTTTATCTTTGTTCTTAATCACTCTTGATCTTACACTTTCTGAGTTTCTGGGTGTTTGGGGCATTTCTTCCAGGTAAGAATGCATCTGTCATAAAACAGATGCTCATCCTGGAGATAAAGAATGCATCCTGTTGTCTCTTAGAAGCAAAGATAGTGCTTCTGTTGTTAACTACATTGTTTCTGAATTGCCTTCACCAGTTGCCTTCATTTTCCTCAATATATCCCACCTCCTTTCCTCCTAAAATGACTTTGGTCCCTTAATTTTAAGGGAAGTAGAGGAATATATATCTCCTATATTTGCTGTAAGCTTACCATACCTGGTATTCCCTAGCCTATCCTGCCTCAGAATGATGATCCCTTTTTATTTTTCTCCTGTACTTTGAAGACAGCTCAGCAGAATTAGGCACTCAATAATTGTCTAAACCCTTGCTGGTTGATTTAGTCTAATTTCATTCCATCTAATTTATCCTGGTCCTCTTGGTGTTTCTCAATACAAATAATTCCATAAGGGATAATTTTATTCTTTCATCTTCTTCCAGATTTATACATATATATTTTTTAGTCTCTACTTCAGATTGGAAGATTAAAAACTTCTTTGCACTCCAAAATTGTCTCATTCTTCAGGCTTGTTTTCATTAGGCCTGACATCAGAAACAGGTTTGGGGGAGAAGGGGATGGCATCTTTTCATTCTGAAATGATTTATAAGAAGTTTGTTTCCTAGCCACAATATACAACTTAATTATGTTTGTGTGCTTAGAAATATATTTTATCTTGTTTCTCTTAAATTATTACTATTACAGAAGCCCATGACTTTGTTATATAGGAATTGGATCAGCGAGATACAGAGAAGCTGTACTTTAAGAGGTGGAATCAGGAGTCTTTATTAGAAAGCCAGTGACTGCAAAGCAGACTCATGTCCCAAAGAACCTGCAGCCCCGAATGCAGCTAGTACAAAGCTTATAAAGGCAAAAAGTACATAATTGGGGCAGGGAACTGTTGTTAATAGTCTCCTTCCCAGGACCTGGCAGGCACCATTTCCGGAATGACCAAAACTAGGTCCATTTGGTTCAGGGAGTAAATAATTGGCCTCCTTCCCCCTTACCTTGAGATGACGCTCCACTGGGGCTGTTACAACCATATAAGGTAACAGGACCCCCTTAAAGTGACTTTCAGTCTGGCCAGCTGAAGGCCCCTTATTTTCTACTTGGACAGCTGCCATGAATCCTAGCCTGCCATGTTTAAGTCCTTGGACTACATGTCCACACCAAGGTCCCTGCCTCCTTAGCCCCTCTAGGTTATAAAGGTCACCTCAGACAAAGACAGGCGCTTCTTCTCCCTGTGAGAATTGGCCTTGTCAGTTCCTTTGCTGGAAATAGACTTTTCTTTCTTCGTTCTATGTGACTGTGCCTGTGTAGTTTTCAGGGCTGGTGCTTATAGGAACTAAAACTAACAAGAGCGTTACACAGAAGCAAAGCAAATGAGGGGAACAATCAAGAGCAATCAAGGGCCAGTTATCTAGGGGAAACAAGTAAGGATAACCAAGGGAAAATTTTACCTGGAACAAAACTTTCCGGAAGCTAGACAACATGACACAACTGCTATTCAAACAATGGCCTATTGCACCTTGAGGGTTTTCAGAACTGGGTGAAAAGTCGCCCTCATCTATTAAGCTGTGACATCTATTAAGAGATGTCATTACTTAGATGTAATATCCATATTTCATTCTCCACTACTTTCATGTACATAGAATCAAATCATTGGTTCTTTGGTGAGAGGGCTATATTGGGCCCTTAGGACTATATTAATCCAATGTTGAACAAAGTTTACAAAACAATGGAGTAGACACAGACCTTTAGTTACATCTAAGAGAAGTAGAATTAAGGGCCTTATGACTGTAGGTATCAGAGTTGTTAGCCATGGGAACCAGTTAAGCAATCTTTGGAAACAGTTCTGAGAATTTGCAAACTTTTGTTTTTTGTCTCACCCTATGTTTTGTCTCACCCTAAAGTGTCCTATATTAGACCTGTTTCATTAGTGTAAAAACCACATGTTTCTCCTAAGGCTGCACAGAGTTCCCCTTCAGTTTTTGCCTAGGCTGATCCCAACTGCATCCCAAAGCGTCTCCCACAGTCAAAGTTGTTTTGGTATAACTAATACCCAGATGGCCATGTGGCTTTGCACTTAAACCTAACAGCAATCCTTTCCCAGATCAGGTTGGGTAAGGTTTACAAATCTATGTACCACAGAAACTAAGGTAGGAGTTGACAGAAAGGGTGAAGGGTCAGTGTGATGTGTGTGCCTTCCCTCCTGAATTAGCAGCTTTCAGCTGTGTGTGGTGGAGCCAGGTGGAAATGGTCAAGATGATGGTGTAGGGTCCCTTTCAAGTGGGAATGAGGCCATCTTTAAGGAACTTCTTAACCGGAATGGAACCTCCAGATTGGAAGGGATGGACTGGACCTGGGCTGGGCCATGGCAGTGTCTCCTGGACCTATTTATGAACCTCCCTCTGAGTTGCCTGCAAATTCTACATAAACTTAAGGAAGGAAGCATGATTAAGTTCACTTAAGGCAGGGGCTTGACTTCAGTGAAATCCATTTCCCAGTGCTCCCCTGGAGAGCTTCCTTGGGCCCTTACACCCACGGGTGGCTTTTTGCCCTGTTTTGTGTTGACCTGAGCACAGGCAGAGCACCTGGAGAGTACTTGGTGTACTTGGTTGCTCAAGGTTCTGCCCAGAGCTTTGGGTAAGAAAAATACTACTGTCTGGCAAGACTCACCACGTTGCAGTTTTGCTCTCCACTCAATGTCTTAGTTAGATGTTTTCCTCTGAGTACTCTGGCTTGGATGGCAGGCTGGGGTCAGGACTAATCAACAAAATATTTAGGGGCCCCACTGGACTTAAGGCAGCATCTCTGGCAGTGGCAGTGCCAGTGGCTGTGTAATTTTCTTTTACTACCCCTTTTTGACAATGTACCAGGGCAATATCCCTCATTACCAAGATCCTGGTGGGTATCTTCTCCTTGCTGGGATCCTCAATCCTATCTGCAAAGACCTTTTCCAACAGTAAAGACATGGTGCTAGCGTAGCACTTAGTGGATGCTGTAGTTTCAGCTACTCGGGAGATGGGGCAGGAGAACCACCAGCATGCAACATAGCAAGATCTCTACCCAAACAGTAAAAGATCAATAGTACCTTAGCTCTGGGCTAACCGCAGGAGACAAATACACAAACAGGTTGTGTGTGATGGTACACATCTGTTAGCCCAGCTATATAAGAAGCTTAATTAGGAGGATGGGGGTCTGGGAAAGACCTGAGTAAATCTATGAAACCCTATCTCAAACATAACCAAATGGGGGTGGGGGAGGGGAAAGAGGAGGAAAAGTGTGAGAAAAATGAGGGAAGGGGTAACGAGTTTGACAAGAAATGTACTCATGAGCCAGGTGCCCGTGGTTCACACCTATAATCCTAGCTACTCAGGAGATTTGAGGATCACAGTTCAAAGTCGGCCCAGATAGGAAAGTCCATGAGACTCTTATCTCCAATTAACTACCAGAAAATTGGAAGTGGAGCTGAGGCTCAAGAGGTAGAGTGCTAGCTTTGAGCTGAAGAGCTGAGGGACAGTGCCAGGCCAGATTTCAAGCCTCTTGACAAAAAAGAAAGAAAAGAAACAGAAGAAAAAGAGACGTACTCACTACCTTACTTATGTAACGGTGACCCCTACGTACATCACCTTGACAATCAAATTAAAATTAAAAAAAGAACACTCAGGCAGCATTCAGAGGAATAGTAATAATAATAAACCCCAAAAAGGAGGAGGGGTATATCTTAAGTGGTGGAGTATCTACCTAGCAAATGAAAGGTACTGAATTTAAATTTAAACCCTAGCATAACTAAATAATAAGTAAATAATAAATGAGAATAAACAGATATATGGAGCTTTATCTGGTTGGTCCCATCCTACAACGCCCTCCTACAACGCATGTGGGAAGCTTGGTCTCTACCCAGGTGCTAAGTCCACATTCATTTTTTTTCTTCTCCTCCCTGTAGTCCCTGCTTTTTACAGGTAAGGGCCAGTAAGCAAACATCTAATCAACTGACCTCAATATATTGGAGATTTTCACTGAAGCAAAAAGATGCATCTTCCACAGTGACCAGAGACCAAACATTGCAGTCCAAAATCCAGAAGAGTTTGAGATGTTCCAGCAGAGTTGGTTAGGACAAGGTTACACCAGGATGTACAGTGAGCAGATTGGGCACCTGAAGTTCAGAGGAAATCAGCAAGTCCTGGGTGCTTCTGCTCACAGATCTCTGGACTGGGAATGATAGAGCATCACAGAAGAAGGATATAGGTCCTCTGTAGTGACGGCTAGGGGACAGGACTCAAACCCAGTGGCTGAATTTCCTCTGCCTAGGGGAGTGGGAAAAACAGAAAATAGCTATTGTGGCTATTGGCCTGTCTGTCCTGGATATTGTCATCAAATTCTAGAAAGATATCACTTGGGAAATGACAACCTGTTTAGGAGGAATCACATGTATAAAGTATCTTTTGCTAAAGAATCAATGAGAAAAACGAGAAATGAAGCAGTGGAATTCACGTTAATTACCTGTAGTTATTGAATGGAAGTGACCATACAAGAAACTTCATTCTGTTATACATTTTAAAGCATCCTAGACTGTGTAGAATAGACTGTTCCAGGAGACCTTTATTTCATTTACTTCTTAGAAAACGACTAGACTAGTAGGGTGCTGGTAACTCACGCCTATAATCCTAGCTACTGAGGAGACTGAGATCTCAAATCATGGTTCAAAACCAGCCCAAGTGGGAAAGTCCTTGAGATTGTGATCTCCAAAAGCCAGAAGTGGAGCTGTTGCTCAAGTAAGTGGTAGAGCCTTTGGCACCAGGCTGCGAGTTCAAGCCCATCTCTGCCCCTCCCACTGCTGGGACGGGCCCATGGCCTCATTAAGAGGGGCGCAGGTGGTCTGGCAGCCTCTGTGTCCCCACCAGCACCCTGGATGCAGCACAAGCCGCCGCCAGCCTACAGATGTCCAGAGCTCCTTGGCCCTAATCCAGAACTGCCAAAAAAGAGAGTCACTCTTTCCCCCCTCAAGATAGTTAATTAATATCTAGTTTCATCTGATAGTATATAGGACCTGAGTTAGAGTTCTTTTTAGAAGCATTGCTGAGGATGACAGGGGAAGTTTACTTTGTAATTGCTTCCTTAGGGGAGGCCTTGAAGCTGCTTCTCCAGTCTCTGGTGGTCCTACCACAAGTGGGCAATCTTGTTCCACAAAGGACAGGCAAGAAAAAGTAGCAGTTAAGAGGAGCGGAAATGAAGGACACTGGGCTTTGTCGAGGCACAGAAGCCAAGATAAGGTTTCTGATCATACACCTCTTTTCCATGTAGAATGCAGTATTTAGATGTTAGGTGATCTACCATATTCCTAGTGGGCAATAGCTTTTACTTTTTTTTGTTTCAGTACTAGCATTTGAACTCAGGGCCTTGTGATTGCTAGGCAGGTACTCTACCACTTGAGTCATATCCCCCAGGCCCCAGTTGTCAATGTCTTTTCTGTTGTTGTTGTTGGTTGTGGGGCTTGAACTCTGGGCTTGGGTGCTGTCTTTGTGCTCTTCAGCTCAAGGCGAGCACTCTACTGCTTGAGCCACAGCACCACTTCTGCTTTTCTAGAGGTTTATTGGAGATAAGAGTCTCACGGACTTTCCTGCCCAGGCTGGCATTGAACCTCGATCCTCAGATCTCAGCCTCTTGAATAGCTAGGATTATAGGCATGAGCCACTGGCGCCCAGCTCCAGTTGTCAATTTCTGAACAAGTTTTTGTGGTTGTCGAATTTGCAACTAGAGTTTTATAGGAGACATAATTTGCACAGACAAAGGGTAAAGATCCTTAATGCTTACTAGTAAGGGTCATGAGCTGGTATTTCATATGCTTTCCTAATTAATATGTATCATTTCACAATCATTCGCTTTTTTTTTTTGGTCAGTTTTGGGGCTTAAACTCTGGCCCTGGGCACTGTCCCTCATCTCTTCAGCTCAAGGCTAGCTTTCTACCCCTTGAGCCACAGCACCACTTCCAGTTTTCTGGTGGTTTATTGAAAATAAAAGGATTTTCCTGCTCACCCTAGCTTTGAACCGCAGTCTTCAGATTGCAGCCTCCTGAATAGCTAGGATTACAGGCCTGAGCAACGGGCGCCCGGTTCATTTGCTTTTATCAAGTGGATATTCAGGGATGGGGAGGTAGCTCACAGGTAGAGTACTTGCCTAGCCAGTGTGAGGTCCTGGGTTCAATCATCAGCACGAAGTCTGGGTGCAGGAATGCAAACCTATCACTGCACTGACAAAAAAGGATCAAACAATCTGGGTTGGCCCAAGCATAATGTAAGATCCTGTCTCAAAAATGAACAAAACCACCAGGTGCCAGTGGTTTGTATCTGTAATCCTGGCTGTTCAGGAGGTGCTGAGATGTGAGGATTGCAGTTCAAAGCCAACCCTGAAAGAAAAATCTGTGAGACTCTTATCTCCAATCAACTACAAAAAGCTGAAAGTAGAGCTGTGGCTCAAGTGGAAGAGCACTAGCCTTGAGCAAAAAAGCTCAGGGACAGTGCTTTGGCCCTGAGTTTAAGCCCCAGGACCCACATCAAAACCAATCATCAACAACAACAACAACAAAAACCAACAGGTAAGAGGTGTGACTCAAGTGGTAGAATGTCATCAAGCATGAGGTACCGAGCTGAAAACCCAGGAATAAATTAACACAATCATTTTGCTTCTAAAACTGGGGCTTGAATGCAGGACCTCTACAAGCTCTCCTCCAAGGTTTCACACAGCTAGTGCTCTACCACTTGAGCCACCCCTCCAGATCTAACAAAATAATTTTGCAGAATACTCACAAATTAATGTCTGAACCAAGAGACTGATCATCTATTGTTTGCATTGGATAGTTACAAATGCATGCAGCTCCTCACAGAGACTGAGTGTGATGCTAAGTCAGGGCTGTCTGGGGGCACTGTAGGTGATGCACACTGATAGATGGTCCCCTGCAATTGTAGGTCCTGTCACACCTTCCTAACCTTTGTCCATTCAGGAACCATCAAATGTAAGAACCATCAAATATAAGAACCATCAAACATAGGAACCATCTGAAAACGCTCATTTCACGTTTTCAGAGCAACGTGAAATTCCCATCTTTCTTCTCCCTGAAATGCCTTCCACAGTCACATATTTTTCAAACTGGGACTTTAATTTAACAAGTATACAGTCAGATTTCCTTATGTGCTGTCCCACATGTGTGGTTTTAGATAACTAAAATTTTGAAAAATATTTGGAAAAAAATCACGTTATATGGAACATGCACATACTTAAAAAATATCTTTCTTTTTTTGTGTGTGCTGGGCCTAGTGCTTGAACTCAGGGCCTGGGTGCTTAAAGATGGAGCTCAGCCACTTGAGACCTAGCACCACTTTTGATTACAGGCATGAGCCACTGCTATAGAGCTCTAAAAAGTATCTTTAAATAGCTGTACAAACGGCCATCAGCTCAACATGCCAGCCTCTGAGTACAAGGCATTTTGATCAATGTCATCCCTTCCTTTGTTCCAACCCCACACATACCCCATATTCTCAACTTATTTGGCTCATTTTCACATTGTACATTCTTTCTTTCCTTTGTGTCAGTCTGGGCTTGAACTCAGGGCTTGGGTGCTATCCTTAAGCCGCTTTTGCTCAGGGCTTGTGATCTACCACTTGAGCCACAGTACCACTACTGGCACTTTCTCAGTAGTTTATTGAGATAAGAGTCTCACAGACTTTTCTGTCTGTGCTAGCTTTGAACCACAATCTTCAGATTGCAGCTTCTCAAGTATCTAGAATCACAGGCATGAGCCAGTGGCGCTGGGCTGTGCATTCTTTCTTTACACTGTTCCCTGAACAATACAATATAAGGACAATATCATAGCATTTGCTTTCAGGATTTACATTTAGCCAGGTGTTGAAAGCAGCCTAAAATGGTTTCCTGTGGGTCCTATATGGGGAGATGTGTATGGGTTATGGCAAATACTGTCCCATTTTATTTAAGTGACTTGGATGCCATGTACTTTGGTATCTGAGGGTGTCCTGGACTATATGTTAGTTAAGTGAAAGGTTTGTCAAAGTTGTACTAACTGAATACTTCTTGCATTTATTTTAAATGCTTTATAAGTTATTGCATACCAGACTTATTTAAAATAACAATACTAACTTCTGCTATAAAATTCCTTCTAAGACATAAAATTGCTTTTTTGTTTATGCCAATACTGGGGCTTGAACTCAGGTCCTGAGTGCAGTCCCTTGGCTCAAGGCTAGTGCTCTACTACTTGAGCCACAGCTCTTTTTCCAGGTTTTTGGTGGGTAGTTGGAGGTAAAAAGCCTTGAAAACATCCCTGCCCAGGCTGTGTTTGAACTAGAATCCTCAGGTCTGAGTTTTTTGAGTAGCTAGGATTACAGTATGATGAGCCAGTCGTGCCTGGTCATAAAATTGCTTTTATAGCCCCTTATATTTGTCACCACCCTTTTGAACAGAAGAGCTCCATGCTATGAAGAGAAAATAGGAGTTCCAGAACTTGGCATTAGCGATAGAACTAGATTCCAGTCCAATTTTCCACTAAAACCATCCTTTTGCAGAATAAACCCATGTTTGATCAAAATAAACAAGAAATAAGAACCAACTAAATTGTTTAAAGAACAAAAAATAAAAGAATGCTCACAGAAACCAGAGGCGTGTATACCATTTTAACTATCTCATTCTAATCAGAAGCAGATTGCTCAAAGTAGTTCAGCCAGATAACTCAAAGGCAAGCAGCAGGATGGCCAACAAGCTGTTTGTCCTGAGATGAAGCATCACACTGACTCAGGATCCACTCATGTAGGGAAGTAGCAGTATTCTAGCTATTGGGAAGTATTTAATTGGAGTCTTAAGACTAGGTGTGTAAATATTAATGGATATGAATAGGCCAGATAAAGTATCCCATAAGCACTTTCTATTTGATGTTATTTCCAGGATATTATGACATTTCGGTCCCGGCTTGTGAAAGGAGAAAGAATCAACCTTTGAAAACAGCCCTAACATGTCACTTTGTCAGAGGAAATCAAAGCAAGCCAAGGAATCCAAGGGAAATGCTTTCTCATTGGAGTGATGTCATCTTGTCTCTCACTTGGTAATCAGTTATGTGCGGGGGAAGGAATTGTATGGAGTAAGAGTTGCATTGCATCACTGTGTAATGGTATGGCTAAATATTACTAACTGGGGCTACAACTAATAAAAGTGATGGGTGTAAAATTCCAATGTCATAGTTTTTTTCTTTCTTTTTTTTTTCTTTTGGTCCAGTCGTGGGGCTCTGTCCCTTAACTCTTCAGCTCAAGGCTAGCACTCTACCACTTGAGCCACAGAGCCAGTTCTGGCTTTTTTCTTTTTGCTTATGTGGTGCTGGGGAATCGAACCCAGGGCCTCATACATGCAAGGCAAGCGCTCTACTACTGGGCCACCTTCCCAGCCCGTCTCAGTTTTTTCTATTCAATTAGCCCTCCAGCCAAGCAGGAGTGAAATTCTGGAAACTCAGAATGCATTGAGTTGTACATTCTCCTCTGATAAACCCACCATTACCAATGTCACATGACATTTAATTTCAAACCAGAAAAATGCCTAGTACACTCCTGAAACCCCTAAGAAGGTGTGATGTGCCCACAGGAGGGAGTACAGAGCGTTTTTCTTGTTTCTTTCTCTCTCTCTCTCTCTCTCTCTCTCTTCCTCTCTCTGTCCATCATGGGGCTTGAACTCTGGGCCTAGGCACTGTCCCTCATCTCTTCCGCTCAAGGCTTGAGCCCTACCACTTGAGCCACAGAGCCACTTCCGGCTTTTTTCTGCTTATGTGGTGCTGAGGAATCAAACTCAGGGCCTCATGCATGCAAGGTAAGCCCTCTACCACTGAGCTACCTTCCCACCCTCTCTCTCTCTTTTTTAATAAGATCTTGCTGTAGCCAAGTCTGGCCTTGAAGTCAGGATTATCCTTCCTCAGTCTTCCAAGTACTAGGATTCCAGGCTAGGATTCTACAGCCCACATGTGATAGTGTCTTCATGCTTAGGCTTGGGGCAAGAGTATCTAGGAGGGAACCTTATGGTGACTTACTGCTCATGGTTTTGACCCTGACTATGACTTGGGCTGCCCAAATCCTCCACTGCCCAATTCCCTCCACACTGCATGCTTTGGAGGGAATTCTCACCAATGGATATTTCTTTTCTTTTCTTTTCTTTCTTTTCTTTTTTGGGCCCGGTCATGGGGCCTGAACTCTGGGCCTGGATGCTGTCCCTCAGGTCTTCAGCTCAAGGCTAGCACTCTACCACTTGAGCCACAGCACCACTTCCGGCTTTTTTCTTTTTGCTTATGTGGTGCTGGGGAATCTAACCCAGGGCCTCATGCATGCAAGGCAAGCACTCTACCACGGAGCCACCTTCCCAGCCCACAGATGAGGATTTCTATTCCTGCCTCCTTCCAGGGAGGCTATCTGCATGCAATTTCTCCACTTCTTGGGCAACGATTTGCTCCATTTTATTCATTCATTTAATTTCCCATTGAGATTTTGAGGGAGAGCCAGGCGCCTGTGGTATTAGCGTGACTGGGAGCCACCAGTGCTCAGGAGGCTGCGATCAGAGGATTGCTGTGCAAAGGAAAGTTTGTTTTTTTTTTAAATTTTTATTTTTTGTGAACATACAGTACAGAGGGGTTACAATTATATGGGCAGGATAATGCGTACATTTCTTACCAAGCATTGCAGCCTCCTCCTTTGTTTACCCTTCACATCCCTTCCCTGCCTTCACCCCACCCACCCAATCAACCCCCTCCCCCGCACCAAAGTTGTAAAGTTCGTTTTGGACATGACAACTTGTACTTCTCATAGTTGCAAGGAGTCCACTTGTATGCTTAAACGACTTGTTTTTCCCCATCTCCTCCACCAATTATACTGACATTAAATATAGTGAAAGCAGGGGTTATACTGTGGGGGAGGGACATACAAAGCAACAAAGAAATAATCTTATAAATGCGTTAGAAACAAATGCATGAAAGAAAAACATTTAAATACATATCTAAGGGTTCATTTTCCTAACATCACATTATCTGACCTTTTCTGCTTGACTCATACATATACTAGATATTGCTTCACTAGCCA
>NW_012267240.1:16991932-16993341 GCF_000151885.1 Dipodomys ordii
CCCTGGTCCTGCACAAATTATATCAACATCAAATACAGTGAAAATAGGGGTTATACCGTAGGGGAGGGACCTACAAAGCAACAGTTTCTCTTTCTCTTTCCATTCCTTTCTTCCCTTTCTACCTCCTTCCTTCCTTTCTCTCTTTCTCACACACATCAGTAAGAAGCCATGTGACCTCATCATTTCCCTCTTATAAATGAAGAAGCAACATGATGGTAAGATCTTAATACAGTTAGTACTGAATTTGGTTCTTTATGGGATTATTTAAGAACCATGGTGTTCTTTACAGCATACAGGCTCTGCTTGCTGAGATAAAAACAAAAACTGAGTTGCTAAAGTCAGAAAACTTGGGTGGACATTGACTATTTATTTATTTGTACTGGTCCTGGGCTCTGTCCTTGAACTTTTGTGCTCAAGGCTAGCACTCTACCACTTGAGCCACAGTACCACTTCTGGGTTGTTTAGTGGTTAATTGGAGATAAAAGTCTCAAGGACTTTCCTGCCCAGGCTGACTTTGTGATCCTCAGATCTCAGCTTCCTGAGTAGCCTGGATTATAGGTGTGAACCAAACTGGCCAAGTATTATTTTTTCAAAACAGGAGACTACCTGGATACCGGTGGCTTGAGCTGTGGATCAAATGGTAGAGCATTAACTTTCAGCAAAAAATAGTCAGGGACAGTGCCCAGGCTCTGTGTTCAAGTGGCAGGAACAGCAGGCACACACACACACACACACACACACACACACACACACACACACTTACACACACCCCAGAAAAACCAAGCAGGAGACTGTACTGGAGACAGTCATGTCCTGAGTGAGCTAGTTCACTCTCTAGGAAGAAGCCCCCTGCGATGGCAGGAATTCATGGGCTCAGTGGCATGCCTTTCTTCAGTATCAATTTGTTCCTGTTACAGGCAATTTCCTGCCACTTTGCCAGCTCCCACTGCCACTACATCGATGTGAAGGGCACCAGTCAAGAAAACATCCAGAAAGAAATCATGGAGTATGCAGCTAAGTTTTATGGAACTCCAAGTAACATCAGCCCTAAGGTACCTAGTGTGAGATAACAAAGGAAAAATGTCAGCTTTTTTAAAGGAGTAGAGGTGTGGCTTAAGTGGTAGAACATCTACTTAGCAAGGGAGAGGCCCTGAGTAATAATCCAGGACTGCCAAAGAGAGTCACTCCCCCATCAAGATAGTTAATTCATACCTAGTTTCATCTCATAGTATATAGGACCTGAGTTAGAGTTCCTTTTAGAAGCATTGATGAGAATGTCAGGGGAAGTTCACTTTGTACTTCCTTTTTTAGCGAAGGCCTTGAAGCTGCTTCTCCAGTCTCTGGTGGTCCTACCACAAGTGGGCAATCTTGTTCCACAAAGGACAGGCAAGAAAAGAGGAGAGGAAATG
>NW_012267240.1:16995277-17001407 GCF_000151885.1 Dipodomys ordii
GTTAGGAAATGGAAAGGCTTGGAAAAAATTATATTAAGTGAAGTAAGCCAGGCCCAAAGAAACATAGGTCCCATGGTTTCCCTTATTTGCAAAGGAAAGTTTATGAGACCAGCCAGAAGCTGCAGGGGAAGCCGCGCTTCAAGTGTAGAGCAGCAGCCTGGAGCAAAGTGGCTGGGGAAGAGCGGGGAGCTCTGGATTCCAGCTCCAGAACCAGGCATGGGCGGCAGGCAGCAGCACGCGCACCCGCACACAGGCACGCACTGGGCCGGGCCGCCCTCCGCCTCCGGGGCGGGGCCGGGGCCGGGTTAAGTGGGGCCTTGGCGGGGCGGGAGGTGCAGAGTGCACGCCGCCGCCATGGACGCGCGCGCCGCCGCCCGCCTGCGGACCGTCCTGGGCCACCTCGGCCGCCTTGAGCCCCGGGACGTTGTATCCTTCACCCTGCGCGGGGCTCTGGTCGAGCTGCCCGCCTCGTCCCGGGTGGTGTCCCGGGGCCTGACGTCTGGATCCTTCCCCGATGTCCGCCCGGGCGGCAGCCCCACGTCCTTGTCCTGGGGCGTGAGGCTGTCGGGCCTGGGGAGGGGGCTTCGGTGGGTTGGAGGGGCTGCGGCGGGTGCCCGGTTCTGGATCATTCAGGATGCCTTTCGTCCTTGGAGATCCCGGGCGCTGGCAGGAGGCGTCGTCCGTCCTCGAGGGGCTGAGCTGAGCCTCTGGCGCCGCCATGGGCCGACCCCCACCCCAGTGGGGACCCCCTCTGCGCCCCTCCGCTGCCCACTTCCGGGGAGCTCTGGGGGGCCGCGGGGCCCACAGCTGCCAGGCCACAGCACCAGCAGCTTGGACAGATCATGACACTCCGCGGATAACCTCATCGCAGGGCACAGGGAAGAGACTTCAACCCGAGGAGGGCACAGATTGTCCAGGGGCCTTCAAACAAAGCAGCAGCTGTGGAAATGGCCGTGGACCAGACCAGGCCGTGTCACCTGCATTGCCACACACCTCGGTGCTAGGCTCATTCAACACACTGGGCAGTTCTGCTTAGGACTAGAATCATGTTTCTTGGTCATGTCTCTCACTACTTGTTTTTTGTTGTTGTTGTTGTTCCTGGGCCTAGAAAATGCTCCTAGCTTCTTTGGTTCAAGGTGAGCACTCTACCACTTGACCCACAGTGCCATTTGCAGCTCTTTTGGACTAGTTTATTGGAGGTAAGAGTCTCCTTAACTTTCCTGCTCTGGCTGCCTTCCAATCCCAATCCTCAGCTCTCAGCCTCTTATATAGACCTGAGCTGCCAGTGCTCTCACTAGTCTTTTGCTCTACATTTTTGTTTGTGTTGGTGGTCCTGGAGATTAAGCTCAGGATTAAAAGTGTGGATCACTGACACCTGGAATAATAATGCTTTTGATATACAAAATATGTTTTTAAAATGCAGATAAGTAAATCAGAAGAAAATAAAGAAATGGAACCCCCAAATCATCATTTGCCCAGGCACTGGTAGCTCATGCCTATCATCCTAGCTACTAGGAGCTACATCTGAGGAGGGGTGTGAGGATGCAGGATGGAAGACAGCCTGGACAGACAAATTGGAGACACTCTTATCTCCAGGAAACCAGCAAAAAGCTAGAAATGGAGGTGTTTTTCAAGTGGTAGAACACTAGCCATGAGCAACAGAACCAAGAGTAGAAGGCCCTGAGGCCCTGAGTTCAACTCCCACTACACACGCACGCGCGCTCGCGCACACACACACACACACACACACACGCTCACCATTTGTAAACTTTCTGGCATAGTTCTTTCCTATGTATATGTTACATAATTAGGACTATACTTTTTAATATGTTTTTTCATCCATATTCAACTTATTTTATAAATATTTCCACATCATCCGCAATCTCTCTGAAAACAGCGAACAAACATGCTGCAGGAATAGTGGAGAGGGGACAAGAATATGCCTTCTTGAAGGCTATAATCTGCATGTTCTTGAACTGACATTGCTGAGGGTAATTGAGCAAAGACTTTCACCAGCCTACCTCTGAGAGACAGAGAGCGATTCTATTCTGACTTGTCACTGGTTTTCCTGCTGGAGTACAGTATTGCTACCCAATTCTACAAAGACATCACTTAAAAAATAATAAATAGCAGGGTGCCTTGGCTACCCTATATTAGGGGACTGAGAATGGAAGGTTTGTATAGTTCAAGGCCCATCTGGACAGAAAATTCCTTAAGACTCCATCTCCAAAACAACCAGCAAAAAGATGGGCTGGTGGCTTAGTTCAGAACTAAATTCAAGCCCTAGTACCATCAAACAAACAAATGACAACCAGTTGTTGATAATTAACATGTAAAAGTAACTCTTTTAACAAGAATCAGTAAAGAAAAACAGCAAAATGCTATATCAAAAATTTGCAGTTCCTATGTAAAAAGTATTTCTAGTCTTTTCTGGACTTAGAAAAAAATTAAGTACCAGTACACTGTGTGGCTTCTGTATACTGTTCTGGGGGTCATTGTTGGCTTGGAGGGGAGTAAGAGAGATTTCAGGGCCCATACCCCTAGACAAACGTTCTACCTGGAGTCACATTGAGTAGGCCTGTTTTCTCTCCCTGCTTGTGGAGATAAGCTTTGGGGTTTGTGTCCAGTCAGCACCCCAGTGCAGGAAAATGGAACCAGACAGATTTGTTTCTGGGTGGTCAAAGCCCCGGTTTCCAGCTCTGAGCTCCATCAGTCTTCCTTAGGTTCCTTGTGCTGTGGGTGATGAACTGAAGGGCAGAAGCAACAGGGCTTGAGGCTACCTGGTAGGTCAGGGTGAGTCTCAAGTGTCATTTTCTGCAAAGCAAGCACCCAGTAGTTTCTAAAAAAGGTTGGCTCCTCCTTTTGCATTGTGTGCCTTAACCTCCATCCTAGGTAGCACACCCCACTTCTGGGACTGTTTCTCCCACCAGTTTCCATCCTCAACAATTCCAGTAAGTAGATCTCACCTTTGTTTGTGGCCACACTGTGGGTGTTGGTGTTTCCAGGGGAGATCAGCTTGTCAGACTCAATAGAACATGTCAGCCCTTAGCTTTCATCATTCAAGTCCTCTGTCTTGGGTCTTGCACTAATTAGGGCAGTGGTATGAAGTTTGGAAGGCCTTAACTTGAATTTTTCTATTTGTATTCTAAAATTCAGAAACAAGCAGAAAATACATAATCTCACCTTTAAAAATTCACATGAGGGGCTGGGAAGGTGGCTCAGCGGTAGAGTGTTTTCCTTGCATGCATGAGGCCCAGGGTTTGATTCCTCAGCACCACATAAAGACAAAAAGCTGGAAGTGTTGCTGTGGCTCATGTGGTAGTGCTAGCCTTGAGCTGAAGAACTAAGGGACAGCTCCCAGGCCTTGAGTTCAAGCCCCATGACTGGTGAAAAAAATTCATATGATATATCCCATTTAAATTAGCTTATATTTATGTATTACATTATATTACCAGTGCCCCATCTGACCTTTTCAATGCCTGCATCATAATCACAGAGTGGTTATCATGTCTTTAATTAAAATGTCTTCCATTACTGCACATTTTTTTGATGATCATAGTCAACTTTTTGCCTTTTTCTTTTTCTTTTCTTTTCTTTCTTTCTTTCTTTTCTTTCTTTCTTCCTTTCTTTCTTGCTTTTTTTTTTTGTTGTTGTTGGTTGTGTGACCAGAACTTTGGGCCTGGGCACTCTCCCTCAGCTATTCAGCTCAAGGCTAGCACTCTACCTCTTGAGCCACTGCACCACTTTCTGCTTTATCTGCTTCTGTGGTGCTGAAGAATCCAACTCAGGGCCTCATGCATATAAGGCAAGCACTCTACCACTGATCCACCTTCCCAGTCCTAGTCAAAGGCTTTTTGAACTTAAATAAAATTTTCATTTGTTCGGTTGTGGGGCTTGAACTCTGGGCTTGGGTGCTGTCCCTCAGCTCTTCAGCTCAAGTAGAGCGCTCTACCGCTTAAGCTATAGCACGCACTACTTCCATTTTTCTAGTGGTTTATCAGAGATAAGGGTATCTTGGACTTTCCTGCCCCTGATCCTCAGATCTCAGCCTCTTGAGTAGGTAGGATTACAGGCGTGAACCACCTGCACCCAGCTGAACTTAGTATTTTATAAACTTTTCCAGATTATTTTCTTAAAGCCGTAATAATTGAAATGCTTGATTCAAAAGCAAACAGGGGCTGGGTGCGGTGCCTCACCCCTGCAATTCTAGCTACACAAGAAGCTGAAATCAGAGGATGGAGTTTCAAAACCAGCCAGGGCAGGAGAGTAAAGAGTACTATCTCCAATTAATTACCCCCCTGCAAAGCCTGAAGTGGAGCTGTGACTCAAGTGATAGAGTGCTAGCCTTGGAGAAAAAAGCTCGAGGACAGCACCCAAGCCCTGTGTTCAAGCCCCATGATTGCCTCTACCCCAAAAAAAAACAAAACCCAGAGCATGTGTCAAATTTGTGGTACATCTTGTTAACTTGTACTTTGCAATTTGAGTTTATTTGGTGGGACTTTCTTCTCATTTAGGTTTACTTTGGATAACAGCATCCTCAGCCTGGAGCAGAGACAATTTTATGAAGAAAATGGTTATCTTGTTATTAAAAATCTGGTATCTGATGAGGATATCCAGCGCTTCAGGTACAGTAGTACTTTGACAACCATGTGGATTACACTTGTGTATGCAATGCAAATTGTTCTCTGCAGGTTCAGATTAGTTTTTTGTTTTTGTTCTTTTCTTTTTTTTATTTTTTTCTTTCTTTCCTCATTTCTTCCTTTTTTTCCCCCTTTCCAATTCCAGGGCTTAAACTTAGGGCCTGAGCTGAGTCCCTGAGTTTGTTTTGTTCAAGGTTAGTGCTCTATCACTACAGCCTCAGCTACATTTCCAGCTTTTTTTGTAGTCTTTTGGAGATAAGAGTCTTGTGGACTTTCTTGTCTGGGCTGGCTTTGAACTGGAGTCCTCAGATCTCAGTGTCCTGAGTAGTTAGAAGTATAGGCATGAGCCTTGGACTCTCCCTGAGCTTCTTTGTTCAAGGTTAGCACTGTACCATTTCAGCCAGAGCTCCAGGTCCAGCTTTTTGGTGGTTAATTCTCCAATTACAGTCACAGACTTCCTCCACATGCTGGCTTGGAGGCACACTCCCCAGATCTCAGCTAAGATGACCGAGGTGTGAGCCACCAGTTCCTGGCTTCCAGCTAGCATTTTTGATCCTGCTATTTCTCCTCCATCCCAGGAGAATTCCAAGTAGGGCTCCAGGACAGAGAACCCACACAACCTTCCCCAGGGTGGTGCACTGATTGGAGAGCTTGCAACCCTCACTCATGACATCTTTGGTAAATTTAACTTTCTAGGGATGAATTTGGAAAAATCTGTAGGAAAGAAGTGAAGCTGGACAGATTGGTAATAATGAAGGATGTGTCCATTTCAAAGTTGCAACTTGCTCCAAGTGAGAAAGTGGTCACGAAGATTCAGGATTTCCAAGAAGACCCGGAGCTCTTCAGATACTGCACACTTCCCCAGGTGACAGTGGGCGCCCTGCTCCTTCCCCTCAGCCCTCTCTGGCCATGCAGGGGCTCTGTCTCCCAAGATGCTCCATGGGCTCCATCCATGCATGTTCTTTGTTTTTGTGGTACTAGGGTTTGCAAACAGGACCTCACACATGCTAGGCAAGTGCTCTACCACTTGAGCCACGTCCCTAGGCCCCTGTGTTTTGTGATAGGCTCTCACTATCTTTATCCGAGCTGGTCTCAGTCTCATGTTCTTCCTGCCTCTGCTTTCTGACTAGCTGCAATTATGGGCATGTGTCGTCATGCTCGATGTACTTTTCTTTTTAAATTTAGTTTGTTAAAAAAAATTACTCTTTGGTTAAACTGTGATTCAGTTGGTAGAGTGCTAGACCAGTGAGCAAAAATGTCAGAAACCAAGTTCAAGACCCAGTCTTGGATCAATAATAAAAGGAAACGATAAAAAAAAGGGGGGGGGGAATCGAAAAGAAAAAAAATGGGGCTTGAACTCAGCACTGTTCTTGAGCTTTTTTTTTTTTTTTTTTGGGTCCGGTTGTGGGGCCTGAACTCTGGGCCTGGGCGCTGTCTCTCAGCTCTTCAGCTCAAGGGTAGTGCTCTACCACTTGAGCCACAGCGCCACT
>NW_012267240.1:17001457-17018871 GCF_000151885.1 Dipodomys ordii
GTAGGCACTGCTTTCAAACTTCAGGACAAGTGTGCATGCACACACACATACACACACTGAAATAAATAATAAGAAGAAAGCAATTTAGGGCTAATGTGTGACTTGCTAGAGTGAAGCACTTGGCTACCAGTAACTCAAAAGCAAGCAGTTGAATTTGGAGGCCTTGTTATTAATTTGCTATGTCAATGTGGTGCTTATCTGTTAGGACTGATTTTATACAGTGTAGTTTCCTTTGTGCAGGAATAAGTCAGTGCAGTGATTTTTCAGGACTAGGGTAAGAACTCTGACACTTGAGCATCTTTTGAGAGCACATTGTTTTCCAGGCAAGAAGACATCCCGGCATCCCTTGCACCAGGATCTGCACTACTTCCCCTTCAGGCCCAGCAATCACTTGTTTGTGCGTGGACCGCGATGGAGCATATTGACCGGAACAACGGTTGTCTGGTTGTGCTCCCAGGCAGCCACAAAGGCTCCCTGAAACCCCATGATTATCCGAAGTGGGAGGTAGGTCTGCCTGGCCATGGGGTCTTGGTCAGAATCCCTTTCTCTGTTTGTATTTCATACCAATATTCGTGAAGAACTGAGGCATGAGACTGAATTTTCTTTCTTAGAAATGCCTTCTCTTGGGATTTGCAGTGCAACTTCTGGAGAGGCTCTGAGAATAACTGATGTTTGGGCCAAGCTTTTAAGAGTAACAATGAGGGTCTATGGAGGTATGAGGGTCAAGGGTGAGCAGCAGCCTCACAGGGGAGCAGGAAAGAAAACGAGCTCAAGGTCCAGAGGTACATTTGGAGGACTAGCAGAGGAAAGCCTGGGAACATAGGGGACTGGATTAGAAACCACTTTATCACTGACTTTTCCTGTTCATATGGGAAACAATGGAGGCTGTGTAGTTGTTATTGATTGCAGTTCTGGTGTTTGAACTCAGAGTCTAGAGCTGGTGAGGCAGTTAATCTACTACTTAAGCTATCACCCCAGCCCTTTTGCTTTCAGTTTCTTTTTCATATAGGATCTTGAACGTTGGCTCTGCCTAGCATTGGATCTCAAACCTCTGCCTCTGCCTTGCAAGTAGTCTTGCAGTCTGGTGCCATTATGCCTGGTCCAAGAACCTTGCTGTTGTTGTTGTTAACAACCTAGAGAGCTCTTGTTTTTAAGTTTTATTTCCATAGAATAACCTGTAGCTATCTTAAATGTGTAATTGACTATCTCACACACATATTATTATAGTGAAGAGAATCTCTTCCATCCCCTGCTGAGGCAACTACTGAACTGCGTTCAGTTCCTATAGATTAGTTTTCATTTCCTAAATGTTATATACATGCAATTATCTAGAATCTATTTTTCTTTGGTGTGGCTTCTTTGGCTTGGGATGGTTATTTTGAGCTTCACTAATGGTGCAGCTGAGTAGTATTCTGTCACATCCTGTACTATGGTTTGTTTGCCACTTTAGCTCTTGATGCTGAGAAACCAATATGTGTTTTTGTGACCACAAATGATGGGACCCAATGGTTCTCGAAGAACAGTAATCTCTCAGTCTGACATAGGATGCTTTGGAGGCCTAGGAGGCCAGAGAACCAGAGAGAGGATTCCTGGGATTTTAGGTATAAAGCCAGAGGATACTGAAATCCTTGGTGCTGTCAGAAGGGAATGAACACTTTGGATAAAGGAGAGCCACTAAGTTGGGGTTCTGTATTTACTAGAAGAATATGGCTCCTGTCTTAGTAAGTTGGAGATCTTGTAGCAATGATTGGAATTCTGAGACAGTATTTGTGGAGATGTGTCTTACTACATTAGCATTCTTGCATGAATGAGTGGAATTAGGTGAAAATGAGTTGAGCATGCATCCTGGTATACAACCTGGACTTGTGAAGCTCATCAGTGAAAGGTTAGGGAAGGGTGGACGTGAGTAAGAGCAGCAAGCTCTGGCTCACTTGAGTCAAAGAACAAGGTTTAGAGGACTTGCGGGGCAGCGTGTCAAGTGAGGCTGCTGGCTGAGGAGCACTGGTGAGAGGTCAGCTTGCTTGGGCAGAACACATCCACCTTGGCTGGGAGAGAAGGGCACAGGTCAGAGCCATGGCCTTTTCCTGTGGGTAAATGGCCATTTCTCCAAAGAAATATGGGATGGTCTCTGCCAACCCTATCTGATTCATAAGATTTAGAACATAACTATGAGTTTCAATTTCTTTAATAAACATATAATATAACAGACTTAGGGAATACTTAAAAGCAAGCTTAATGTCAATTGACCAGAAAGAAATATATTCTTTATCTGACTTATGTAACTCTAATATCTTTGTGTAACACCTTCATCATAATATTAAAAATTTTATTAAAAACAAGTATCTTTATATTTACTATTAGTAACTTGAGATATCCCATAAATGATCCTAAAATCTGAACATTTTCTCCTCTGTTTTAGAAGAAAATAATAGGCTAGTAGAAGAAGAAAAAGAAGAATGATATTTTTATAAAGTTCTGTGGAAGAAAAATGTCACAGGAGGAAAGAATGTTACAGGACCAGACTAGAAATGCCTCAAAGATGTTCACCTGTGTTAACCACCAGCGCCAGGGTGGTCTGGATCAGTTGATAGTTCAGTCATGAAGGATACGTAGGAATTCAGAATTTTTCATTGGGTCCAAAAATAAAATCAATTGTGTCAATATAAACACTTGGCTTTTAAAACACAGCCATTTGAAGCAGGGCGCTGGTAACTCACACCTGTAATCCTAGCTACCAGGAGGCTGAGATCCAAGGATAAGGTTCAAAATCAGCCCTGGAAAGAACGTCCTTGAGACTCCTACCACCAATAAACCACCAGAAAATCAGAAGTGGCGCTGTAGCTCAACGGTAGAATGCTTGCCTTGACCTGAAGAGCACAAGGATCGTGCCCAAGCCCAGAATTAAAGCCGCATGACCGACAAAAACAAAAAAGAAAAGAAAAAACAGAAACTCAGCCCTTTGAGGCTGGTTTTTTGTTTGTCAATTTTCTGGTGATGATCCTGGAGCTGGAATCCACAGCCTCTCTTAACTGGATTACTCAAGAGTAGCACTCTACCACTTGAGGCACAGCTCCACTTCTGGCTTTTTGGTGATGAACTGGAGACAAGAGTCTCATGCAATTTCCTGCTTGGCCTGGCTTTGAATTGTTTTCCTCAGTTTTCAGCCTCCTGAGAAACTAGGATTAGAGGTATGAGCCACATTGCAGGGCCAAAGAGCTTTTGTATGATATAAAATGTAGACTCTTATTGGAATCAAATTCTAATTTAAATTTGGAATGTAATTATAATCTAAATTAGAACCTAATTTGGACATGTCTTTCTCTTGGAAGAATTTAGAGACCCTTGCTTTCTCTGCATCACTGACTAAGTTTTAATCACGGAGGCCTCTCCCATGTAGACATGGCTCCTGTTCTCTTTTCTAGGGAGGAGTTAACAAAATGTACCATGGGATCCAGGACTACGATGAGAACAGTGCCCGCGTGCACCTCGTGATGGAGAAGGGAGACACTGTTTTCTTTCACCCCTTGCTCATCCATAGATCTGGAAGGAACAAAACTCAAGGGTTCCGGAAAGTAGGCATTCCCATCGCTGCTCCCATTGGCAAAGATGGATGTGTTGGAAGCAAAACTCAAGACACAGCCGGGCACTGGCAGCTTATGCCTATGATCCTAGCTACTCCTTGAGCAAAAGAGCTCAGGGACACAGCCCGGGACCTGAGTTCAATCCCCACAACTGGAAAAAAAAATCCAGATGCTGGTGTCTCACGTCTGTAAACTTAGCTTCTCAGGAGGCTGAGATCTGAGGATCAAGGTTTGAAACCAGCCTGGGCAGAAAAGTCTTTGTGTGACACTTCTTTCTGATTAACCATTGAAAATCCAGTGGTGTAGTTGTGGCTGAAATGTTAGTGCACTAGCAAAAGATCTCAGTGAGAGTTCAAACCACATGACTGAGGTTTAAAAAAAATCAAGATGTATTATTCTTTATAGTATTCATTAAACTAGAATCTAGCCTAGTTTATTCACCAGGAAATATTTTTCCTTCCTTCCTTCCTTCCTTCCTTCCTTCCTTCCTTCCTCCCTCCCTCCCTTCTTCCTTCCTTCCTCTTTTTCTTTTTTCTTTTCTATTTTTTTTATTTGGAAAATCTGTAGAGGGGTTACAATTACATGGGCAAGGAAATGAGTACATTTCTTTCCAAGCATTGTTGCCTCCTCCTTTGTTTCCCCTTCCCATCCCTTCCCATCCCCCATCAAAGTTGTAAAGTTCATTTTTCCACATAACGTCTTGTACATCTCATTGTTGCAATGGGTCCCTATTTAGATAATTTGTTTTTTTCCCTGCCCCTCCAAAAATTATACGAACATCAAATACAGTGAAAACAGGGTTATACTGTAGGGGAGGGAACTACAAAGCAACAATTTCTCTTTCTCTTTCCATTCCTTTCTTACATTTCTACCTCCTTCATTCCTTTCTCTCTTTCTCACACACATCAGTAAGAAGCCACGTGACCTCATCATTTCTCTCATATAAATGAAGAAGCAACATGATGGTAAGATCCTAATTCTGTTAGTACTGAATTTGGTTCTTTATGGGGTTACTTAAGAACCATGGTGTACTTTACAGCATACAGGCTCTGCTTGCTGAGATAAAAACAAAACCTGAGATGGTAAAGTCAGAAAACTTGGGTGGACATTGACTATTTATTTGTACTGGTCCTGGGCTCTGTCCTTGAACTTTTGTGCTCAAGGCTAGGACTCTACCACTTGAGCTACAGTACTACTTCTGGGTTTTTTACTGGTTAATTGGAGATAAAAGTCTCAAGGATTTTCCTGCCCAGGGTGATTTGCACTGTGATCCTCAGATCTCAGCTTCCTGAGTAGCCTGGATTATAGGTGTGTACCACCAGCAATCGACCAAGTTTTATTTTTTCAAAGCAGGAGACTACCTGGATACCAGTGGCTTGAGCTGTGGCTCAAATGGTAGAGCATTAACTTTCAGCAAAAAAAGTTAGGGACAGTGCCCAGACCCTTGATCAAGTGCCAGGACCAGCAGGCACACACACACACACACACACATGCACACTATACAGGCCCTTGATCAAGTGCCAGGACCAGCACACACACACACACACACTATACAGGCCCTTGATCAAGTGCCAGGGCCAGCAGGTACACACACACATACACACACCAGCAGGCACACACACACACACACACCAAGCAGGAGACTATACTGGAGACAGTCATGTCCTGAGTGAGCTAGTTCACTCTCTAGGAAGAGGCCCTCTGGAATGGCAGGAAGTCATGGGCTCAGTGTCATGCCTTTCTTCAGTATCAATTTGTTCCTGTTACAGGCAATTTCCTGCCACTTTGCCAGCCAGCTCCCACTGCCACTACATCGATGTGAAGGGCACCAGTCAAGAAAACATCGAGAAAGAAGTCCTGGAGTTTGAAGCTAAGTTTTATGGAACATCAGCCTTAAGGTACAAAGTGTGAGATAACAAAGGAAAAATGTCAGCTTTTTTAAAGGAGTGGAGGTGTGGCTTAAGTGGTAGAACATCTACTTAGAAAGGGAGAGGCCCTGAGTTCTAATCCAGGACTCCCAAAGAGAGTCACTCTTTCCCTCCTCAAGATAGTTAATTAATACCTAATTTCATCTGATAGTATATAGTACCTGAGTTAGAGTTCCTTTTAGAAGCATTGATGAGAATAACAGGGGAAGTTCACTTTGTACTTCCTTTGTTAGTGGAGGCCTTGAAGCTGCTTCTCCAGTCTCTGGTGGTCCTACCACAAGTGGGCAATCTTGTTCCACAAAGGACAGGCAAGAAAAGAGGAGAGGAAATGAAGGACACTGGGCTTTGTCGAGACACAGAAGCCAAGATAAGGTTTATGATCATACATCTCTTTTCCATGTAGAATGCAGTATTTAGATGTTAGGTGATCTACCATATTCCTAGTGGGCAATAACTTTTACTTTTTTTGTTTCAGTACTAGCATTTGAACTTTGGATCTTGTGCTTACTAAGTACTGTACCACTTGAGTCCTATCCTCAAGATCTTAGTTGTCAATTTCTGAACAAGTTTTTGTGGTTGTTAAATTTGCAACTAGAATTTTAATGGAGACATAATTCACACAGGCAGAGAGTTAAGATCCTTAATGCTTACTAGTAAGGGTCATGAGCTGGTATTTCATATGTTTTCCTAATTAATACACAACATTTCACAATCATTTGCTTTTATCAAGTGATTATTTGGGGCTGGGGAGGTAGCTCACCGGTAGTGTATTTGCCTAGCCAGTGTTGGTCCTGGTTTCAATCACCATCACTAAGTGTGGGTGCAGGAATGCATACCTGTCATTGCACTGACAAAACAGGATCAAACAGTTCAGGATGGCCCAGGCATCATGTAAGATCCTGTCTCAAAAATGACCCAAACCAGGGTCTGTGTACCATTTTAACTATCTCATTCTAGTCAGAAGCAGATTGCTCAAAGTAGTTCAGGCAGATAACACAAGGGCAAGCGAAGGAAGGCCAGCAAGGTGTTTGTCCTGAGATGAAGCATCACATTGACTCAGGACCCACTCACGTAGGGAAGTAGCAGTATTCTAGCTATTGGGAAGTATTTAATTGGAGTCTTAAGACTAGGTGTGTAACTATTAATGGGAATGAATGGGCCAGAGAAAGTATACCACAAACACTTTCTATTAGGTATTATTTCCAGGATATTTGGACATTTCCATCCCGCCTTGTGAAAGGAGAAAGAATCAACCTTTGAAAACAGCCCTACCATGTCACTTTGTCAGAGGAAATCAAAGCAAGCCAATGAATCCAAGGGAAACGCTTTCTCATTGGAGTGATGTCATCTTGTCTCTCACTTGATAATCAGTTATGTGCGGGGGAAGGAATTGTATGGAGTAAGAGTTGCATTGCATCAATCATGTAATGGTATGGCTAAATATTATTATTCACTGGGGGTACAACTAATAAAAGTGATGGGTGTAAAATCCCAGTGTCTCAGTTTCTTCTCTTCAATTAGCCCTCCAGCCAAGCAGGAGTGCAATCCTGGAAACTCAGAATGCATTGAGTTGTACATTCTCCTCTGATAAACCCACTATTACCAATGTCACATGACATTTATTTTCAAACCAGAAAAATGCCTAGTACACTCCTGAAACCCCTAAGAAGGTGTGATGGGACCACAGGAGGGAGTATAGAGCCTTCTTCTTGTTTCTCTCTCTCTCTCTTTTAATAAGATCTTGCTGTAGCCGGGTCTGGCTTTGAAGTCAGGATTATCCTTCCTCAGTCTTCCAAGTACTAGGATTCCAGGCTAGGATTCTACAGCCCACATGTGATAGTGTCTTCATGCTTAGGCTTGGGGCAAGAGTATCTAGGAGGGAATCTTATGGTGACTTCCTGCTCATGGTTTTGACCCTGACTGTGACTCGGGCTGCTCAAATCCTCCACTGCCCAATTCCCTCCACACTGCATGCTTTGGAGGGAATTCTCAGGTATGGGGATTTCTACTCCTGCCTCCTTCCAGGGAGGCTATCTGCATGCAATTTCTGCATGCGACTATTTGCTCCATTTTTTTTCATTCATTTAATTTCCCATTCAGATTTTGAGGGAGAGCCAGGCGCCTGTGGTATTAGCGTGACTGGGAGCCACCAGTGCTCAGGAGGCTGCGATCAGAGGATTGCTGTGCAAAGGAAAGTTGATGAGACCAGCCAGAAGCTGCAGGGGAAGCCGCGCTTCAAGCTTGGAGCAGCAGCCTGGAGCAAAGTGGCTGGGGAAGAGCAGGGAGCTCTGGATTCCAGCTCCAGAACCAGGCATGGGCGGCAGGCAGCAGGACGCTCACCCGCACACAGGCACGCACTGGGCCGGGCCGCCCTCCGCCTCCGGGGCGGGGCCCGAGCCGGGGCCGGGTTAAGTGGGGCCTTGGCGGGGCGGGCGGTGCAGAGTGCACACCGCCGCCATGGACGCGCGCGCCGCCGCCCGCCTGCGGACCGTCCTGGGCCACCTGGGCCGCCCTGAGCCCCGGGACGTCGTATCCTTCACCCTGCGCGGGGCTCTGGTCGAGCTGCCCGCCTCGGTCCCGGTGGTGTCTGGGCCCTGGCGACTGGATCCATCTCCGAGGTCCTCCCGGGCGGCAGCCCCACGTCCTTGTCCTGGGGCGTGAGGCTGTCGGGCCTGGGGAGGGGGCTTCGGTGGGTTGGAGGGGCTGCGGCGGGTGCCCGGTTCTGGATCATTCAGGAGGCGGTTCGTCCTTGGAGATCCCGGGCGTCTGTCCTTGAGAGGCGGAGCTGAGCCTCTGGTGTCGCCCTGGGCCGCCCCACACCCCAGTGGGGACCCCCTCTGCGCCCTCTGTTGTCCATTTCCGGGGAGTTCTGGGGGCCGTGGGGCCCCAAGGCTCCCCTACAGGGTGGATTTTGGCAGTTCGGGAGGAAGTTTCCGGCAGGAGCCGCCCTTCCCACTTCCTGGGACGCTGAGCACTAGGATGGCACTGACAGCCAGGAAGGCGACCCTCCCTCTGGCTCCGCCCCACAGCTGCCAGGCCACAGCACCAGCAGCTTGGACAGATCATGACACTCCGTGGATGACCTCATCGCAGGGCACAGGGAAGAGACTTCAACCCGAGGAGGGCACAGATTGCCCAGGGGCCTTCAAACAAAGCAGCAGCTGTGGAAATGGCCGTGGACCAGACCAGGCCGTGTCACCTGCATTGCCACACACCTCGGTGCTAGGCTCATTCAACACACTGGGCAGTTCTGCTTAGGACTAGAATCATGTTTCTTGGTCATGTCTCTCAATACTTGTTTTTTGTTGTTGCTGTTGTTCCTGGGCCTGGACAATGCTTCTAGCTTCTTTGGTTCAAGGTGAGCACTCTACCACTTGACCCACAGTGCTACTTCCACCTCTTTTGGACTAATTTATTGGAGGTAAGAGTCTCCTTAACTTTCCTGCCCTGGCTGGCTTCGAATCCCAATCCTCAGCTCTCAGCCTCCTGAGTAGCAACGAATATAGATTTGAGCTGCCAGTGCTTTCACTAGTCTTTTGCTCTACATTTTTATTTGTGTTGGTGGTCCTGAAGATTAAGCTCAGGATTACAAGTGTAGATCACTGACACCTGGAATAATAATGCTTTTGAAATACAAAATATGTTTTATGAATGAAGATAAGGAAACCAGGAGAAAATAAAGAAATGGAACCCCCAAATCATCATTTGCCCAAGCACTGGTAGCTCATGCCTATCATCCTAGCTACTAGGAGCTACATCTGAGGAGGGGTGTGAGGATGCAGGATGGAAGACAGCCTGGACAGACAAATTGGAGACCCTGCAGGATGGAAGACAGCCTGGACAGACAAATTGGAGACCCTGTTATCTCCAGGAAACCAGCAAAAAGCTAGAAATGGAGGTGTTTTTCAAGTGGTAGAACACTAGCCATGAGCAAAAGAACCAAGAGTAGAAGGCCCTGAATTCAACTCTCACTACACACACACACACACACACACACACACACACACACACACACACACATGCATGCTCACCATTTGTAAATTTTCTGGCATACTTCTTTCCTATGTATATGTTACATAATTAGGACTATTTAATATGTTGTTTTCTTCCATTTTCAACTTATTTTATAAATATTTCCACATCATCAGCAATGTCTCTGAGAACAGCTAACAACCATGCTGCAGGAATAGTGGAGAGGGGACAAGAATATGCCTTCTTGAAGGCTATAATCTGCATGTCCTTGAACTGACATTGCTGAGGGTAATTGAGCAAAGACTTTCACCAGCCTACCTCTGAGAGACAGAAAGTGATTCTATTCTGACTTGTCACTGGCTTTTTTTGCTGGAGTACAGTATTGCTACCCAATTCTACAAAGACATCATTTAAGAAATAATAAATAGCAGGGTGCCTTGGCTCCCCTATATTTGGGGGCTGAAAATGGAAGGAGTTTATAGTTCAAGGCCCATCTGGACAGAAAAGTCCTTAAGACTCCATCTCCAAAACAACTAGCAAAAAGATGGTCTGGTGGCTTAGTTCAGAACTAAATTCAAGCCCTAGTACCATCAAACAAACAAATGACAACCAGTTGTTGATAATTAACATGTAAAAGTAACACTTTAACCAAGAATCAGTGAAGAAAAACAGCAATATGCTATGTCAAATTTGTAGTTCTTGTGCAAAAAGTGTTTCTAGTATTTTCCGGGATTAGAAAAGAATTAAGTACTAGTATACTGTGTGGGTTCTGTATACTGTTCTGGGGGTCATTGATGGGTTGACTAAGATAGATTTCAGGGCCCCGTACCTGTAGACAAGCGTTCTACTTGGAGTCACATTGAGTAGGCCTGTTTTCTCTCCCTGCTTGTGGAGATAAGCTTTGGGGTTTGTGTCCAGTCAGCACCCCAGTGCAGGAAAATGGAACCAGACAGATTTGTTTCTGGGTGGTCAAAGCCCCAGTTTCCAGCTCTGAGCTCCATCAGACCTCCTTAGGTTCCTTGTGCTGTGGGTGATGAACTGAAGGGCAGAAGCAACAGGGCTTGAGGCTACCTGGGAGGTCAGGGTGAGTCTCAAGTGTCATTTTCTGCAAAGCAAGCACCCAGTAGTTTCTAAAAAAGGTTGGCTCCTCCTTTTGCATTGTGTGCCTTAACCTCCATCCTAGGTAGCACACCCCACTTCTGGGACTGTTTCTCCCACCAGTTTCCATCCTCAACAATTCCAGTAAGTAGATCTCACCTTTGTTTGTGGCCACACTGTGGGTGTTGGTGTTTCCAGGGGAGATCAGCTTGTCAGACTCAATAGAACATGTCAGCCCTTAGCTTTCATCATTCAAGTCCTCTGTCTTGGGTCTTGCACTAATTAGGGCAGTGGTATGAAGTTTGGAAGGCCTTAACTTGAATTTTTCTATGTGTATTCTAAAATTCAGAAACAAGCAGAAAATACGTAATCTCACCTTTAAAAATTCACTTGAGGGGCTGGGAAGTGGCTCAGCGGTAGAGTGTTTTCCTTGCATGCATGAGGCCCAGGGTTTGATTCCTTAGCACCACATAAAGACAAAAAACTGGAAGTGTTGCTGTGGCTCATGTGGTAGTGCTAGCCTTGAGCTGAAGAACTAAGGGACAGCTCCCAGGCCTTGAGTTCAAGCCCCATGACTGATGAAAAAAATTCATATGATCTATCCCATTTAAATTCGCTTATATTTATGTATTACATTATATTACCAGTGACCCGTCTGACCTTTTCAATGCCTGCATCATAAATATAGAGTGGTTATCATGTCTTTAATTAAAATTTCTTCCGTTACTGTACATTTTTTTGATGATCATAGTCAACTTTGGTTTTTTTTTTTTGGGGGGGGTCCGGTGGAGGGCCTGAACACTGGGCCTGGACGCTGTCCCTCAGCTCTTCAGCTCAAGGCTAGCACTCTACCACTTGAGCTACAGCGCCACTTCCAGCTTCTTTTTTTTCAGCTTATGTGTTGCTGAGGAATCGAACCCAGGGCCTCATGCATGCAAGGCAAGTGCTCTACCACTGAGCCACCTTCCCAGCCCTCAACTTTGTTTTTTTGCTTTCTCTTTTTCTTTCTTTTTTTTTCTTTTCTTTAGTTTTTTCCTTTTTTTTTCTTTTTTTTTGTCGGTTGTGGGACCTGAACTCTGAGCCTTGGCACTGTCCCTCCGCTATTCATCTCAAGGCTAGCACTTTACCTCTTGAGCCACAGCACAACTTTCAACTTTTTCTGCTTATGTGGTGCTGAAGAATCCAACTCAGGGCCTCATGCATGCAAGGCAAGCATTCTACCAGTGAGCCACCTTCCCAGTCCTAGTCAACATTTTAAACTTAAAAAAAAAAAACACATTTTTTTTTCCTGGGGTTTGAACTCTGGGCTTGGGGTCTATCCCTCAGCTCTTCAGCTCAAGGCAAACACTCTACCACTTAAGCTACAACACCACTTCCAGTTTTCTAGTGGTTTATTGGATATAAGAGTCTCTCGGACTTTCCTGCTGAAATGGCTTTTAACCATGATCCTCAGATCTCAGCCTCTTGAGTACCATCCAGTGGAACTTAAAATTTTATAAACTTTTCCAGATTATTTCCTTAAAACCATAATAATAGAAATGCTTGATTCAAAAGCAAACAGGGACTGGGTACCGGTGCCTCACCCCTGCAATTCTAGCTACTCAAGAAGCTGAAATCAGAGGATGGAGTTTCAAAACCAGCCCGGGCAGTAAAGTATGAGAGTACTATCTCCAATTAACTACCCCCCTGCAAAGCCAGAAGTGGAGCTGTGACTCAAGTGATAGTACTACCTTGGGCAAAAAAAGCTCAAGGACAGCACCCAAGCCCTGAATTCAAGCCCTATGACTGACTCCCCTCCCCTAAAAAAACACCCCTGAACATGTGTCAAGTTTGTGGTACATCTTGTTAACTTGTACTTTGAAATTTGAGTTTATTTGGTGGGACTTTCTTGTCATTTAGGTTTACTTTGGATAACAGCATCCTCAGCCTGGAGCAGAGACAATTTTATGAAGAAAATGGTTTTCTTGTCATTAAAAATCTGATATCTGATGAGGATATCCAGCGCTTCAGGTATAGTAGTACTTTGACAACCATGTGGATTACACTTGTGTATGCAATGCAAATTGTCCTCTGCAGGTTCAGATTTGTTTTTTTTTGTTTTGTTTTTAGGACTTGAACTCAAGGCATGGGTACTTTCCTTGAACTTTGCTTTCTTTTCCTTCCTTCTTTCCTTCCTTCCTTCTTTTCTTCCTTCCTTCCTTCCTTTCTTTCTTCCTTCCTTCCTTCCTTCCTTCCTTTCTTTTTTTTTTCTCTTTGCAGTTCTAGGGCTTAAACTTAGGGCCTGAGCACAGTCCCTGAGTTTATTTTGTTCAAGGTTAGTGCTCTACCACTTCAGCCTCAACTACATTTCCAGCTTTTTTGGTGGTTTATTGGAGATAAGAGTCTTGTGGACTTTCTTGCCTGGGCTGGCTTTGACCTGCAATCCTCTGATCTCAGTGTCCTGAGTAGTTAGGAGTCTAGGCATGAGCCTTGGACTCTCCCTGAGCTTCTTTGTTCAAGGTTAGCACTGTACCATTTCAGCCAGAGCTCCAGTTCCAGCTTTTGGTGGTTAATTGGAGATAAGAGTCACAGACTTCCTCCCCATGCTGGCTTGGAGCCACACTCCCCAGATCTCAGCATCCTGAGTAGCAAAGATGACCGAGGTGTGAGCCACCAGTTCCTGGCTTCCAGCTAACATTTTTGATCCTGCTATTTTCTCCTCCATCCCAGGAGAATTCCAAGTAGGGCTCCAGGAGATAGAAGCCACCCTGAACCCACACAGCTTTCCCCAGGGTGGGGCACTGAGCAGAGAGCTTGCAACCCTCACTCATGACATCTTTGGTAAATTTAACTTTCTAGGGATGAATTTGGAAAAATCTGTAGGAAAGAAGTGAAGCAGGATGGATTGATAGTAATGAAGGATGTGTCCATTTCAAAGTTGCAACTTGCTCCAAGTGAGAAAGTGGTCACGAAGATTCAGGATTTCCAAGAAGACCCAGAGCTCTTCAGATACTGCACACTTCCCCAGGTGACAGTGGGCGCTCTGCTCCTTCCCCTCAGCCCCCTCTGGCCATGCAGGGGCTCTGTGTCCCAAGATGCTCCATGGGCTCCATCCATGCATCTTCTTTGTTTTTGTGGTACTAGGGTTTGCAAACAGAACCTCACACATGCTAGTTACATGCTCTACCACCTGAGTCACGTCCCTAGGCCCCTGTGTTTTGTGATAGGCTCTCACTATCTTAATCCCGGCTGGCCTTAGTCTGTTGTTCTTCCTGCCTCTGCTTTCTGACTAGCTGCAATTATGGGCATGTGTCATCATGCCCAATGTACTTTTGTTTTTAAATTTAGTTTGTTAAAAAAATTTCTTGGGTTGAATTGTGATTCAGTTGGTAGAGTGCTAGTCCAGTGAGCAAAAGTATCAGAAACCAAGTTCAAGACCCAGTCTTGGGATCAATAATAAAAGGAAACGATCAAAAAGAAGGGAATTGAAAAGAAAAAAATTATGTTTCATATTGGGAGTTGAGCTCAGGCATTGTCCATGTTAGACAAGCATTCTCCCAGTGTTCAGGGACTTGAACTCAGAGCTGTTCCTGAGCTTTTTGCTTAAGGGCAACACTCTTGGCACTTTAGCCACAGCTCTACTTCTGGCTTTTCGGTGGTTAGTTGAAGGTTAAGAGTCTCATGGACACTCGGGCCTGGCCTGATTTAGAACTTCCATCTTCACCTCTCAGCCTCCTGAGAATAGCTAGGATTACGGTGTGAGCCACTGGAGCCAAGCTTTCTAATACTAACAATAATAACAAAGCCTCCCCCTCTTTCTGTATTGCAGCAGAACATGGTGACTCACACCCATAATCACACCCAGATACTCTGGAGGCAGAGATTGGGAGGATCTAGGCACAAGTCCAGCAAGACAAAAAGTTATCAAGATCCTATCTCAACTAATCATTGGAGTGTGGTATTTTTCACTAGTGATTTTTTTTTTCCGGTTGTGGGGCCTGAACTCTGGGCCTGGGCACTGTTCCTCAGCTCTTCAGCTCAAGGCTAGCACTTTACCACTTGAGCCACAGTGCCACTTCCGGCTTTTTTTTTTTGCTTATGTGGTACTGAGGAATCAAACCCAGGGCCTTATGCATGCAAGGCAAGCGCTCTGCCACTGAGCCACCTTCCCAGCCCTTCACTAGTGTTTTTCAGCTAACCTGGAGGCACAGATAGAGAGATCCTGGTCCAGGACACAAACACAAAACCCCATTCAAATTATAACTAAAGCAGCCAGGTGCCAATAGATCATACTTGTAATCCTAGCTACTCAGGAGGCTGACATCTATGAGGATCATGGTTCAAAGACATCCAGGGAAGAAATGTCTGAGAGACTCCATATCTAAACTAACCAGCCAAATACTGAGCTCGAGGGATAGCTCAAGTCTACCACTGTGTGCTGGAGCTGTGGCTCAGATCTCATCAGCTGTGAGTGGACAAAGCTCAGTACAAACAAGGCTCTGTGTTCAAACCCTGATAGTGACAAATAAAATTGAATTATTAAAGCATGAGGCCCTGAGTACATTCCCCAGTACCACTGCTAAAGGGTATTGATAGCTATAAAAGAATCTATGCAGTACAGAAGACTTTCTCTACCCCCAACCCCACTCACAGGTAAAGTATTCGTGTCTTTATGAGGAATGATTCCTTGTACATGAACCTATTTGCATATGCCCTCTTTTGGGGACACAGGAACCTGTTGCTCCTCAGGTTTTTTTTTTTTTTCACATACAGCGGATCCCAGACATCTTTCTCTATCAATTTCAATGTAACTTGTCAACCATTGCAAAACATCGCATTATACCAATGTGTCCTGGTCTCTTCTTCAAGGCAAAGTAATGCTCCACCATATCAATGTTTTCTTGATCATTTTTTGAGGAGACTTTGCATTCAGCACTTGTAGAATATTGTCACCATTTGCTGTTAGACAAGTTGACCAATGTAGAAAGACTGCAAGTTAGACATCTGTGATGTCATGTCAGGCCTCAGACAAGAAGGTCACAGGGAAGTGGCTCTCTTGGCTACTCTGGATTGTGATCCTCTTATTTATGGTTCCCAGCATAGCTGGGATAACAGAGTGGTCACCACACCCAGCTTTTTATGGGTAGAAATCAGGTCTCACTAACATTTTTCCCAGGCTGGTCTTGGATTAGGATCCTCCTGATCTCAGTCTCTGAGTAATTGGGACAATGGGTTTAAGACATGGAGTCTGTTCTCCTTGTTCACCGTAGTGACCCCAATTTCCACCCCTATGTCTGGTTTGTAGACGTCATTTAAGGTCTTGCCACACTGATTTGAGGAGTTTGCTGAGCCACTGTTCTGTTTTCTGTTGGGATCTTCCCTTTTCTCCTGAAGTCTCTAAGGAGGACTCTGCCTTGTCTCTGGCCAAACTCTGTGGCTTTATCAGCAGCCATGCTCTTGTCCTTTCTAGTTGCCTCTTATTTGTCTCTTAGGGAAAAAAGGCTACCTTTCAAGCTGGCTCCATAAATCCATTTAATTCAGAGTGTTAGAGATTTAGCATGATATTCAATTCCTGAGCTTTTCACGCTTTATTGGCAGTGTTGGAAAATGCCAGTTGGTTTGTAGACCACTGCCATCTTGGTTCTTATGTGATAATTGAACTTTCTCCCACTGGGCTAGCCTTCTGATTTCCTATGAAGTTGTTCTTTCTTTTCTCTTAGATCCTGAAATATGTGGAGTGTTTCACTGGACCCAATATTATGGCCATGCACACCATGCTGATAAACAAGCCACCTGATACTGGTAAAGATGTTTTTCTTTTTTAGAGAAAGTCAAGAGAAGAAAAATTATTGAGTTAAAATATTCAAAGCTATGGTTCTAGTCCTGGTCATATGAATGTATGCAATTTCCTTTCAGTCTTAAAATTGCTTCCATGATTACCACCTTAAAGTGTAATAGTAAATTTATTTTGTTATATTCTGTGCTGGTTCTTGGGTTTGAACTCAAAGCTGTAAATTCTCATCTCATTTTTTCTGCTTAAGACTCACACTTTTCCAATTTAGCCACAGCTCTGCTTCTGGCTTTTTGGTATGTAATTGGAGATAAGAGTCTCACAAACTTGTCTGTCTGAACTGGCTTTGAACCATGATCTTCAGGTCTCAGCCTTCTGAGTTAGGATTACAGGTGAGAGCCACCAGAACCTGGGTAATAATGATTTAGTTATGGACTGGAAGGTTATTGCTAAATATTCAGATGATTCAGTTTAACAAAGGTACCTATTTCATGTATCTTAACCTAATTAATATATATGTATATAAATATAAATGTATATATATATATAAAATCGTTATCAGCCAGTCTGAGCCATGAGAGTACAGATTTAGCATTCTTGATCTCAAAGCTGCATTAATTATATCTAACAATTAAAGCTCCGATATAAGTCACACATGGTTTTTCTTAAGATGTCTTGTTGCTTGCCAAAATGTAGATTTTGAGACCTGATTTCCAGAGAAGTACCGCCCAAGTTTCTCAATTTATTTTTATTTTTATTTTTTTTGTGCTGTCCTGGGGCTCGAACTCAGGCCCTTGGCACTACCTTTGAGCTTTTTTGTTTGTCTCATTCTATCATTTGCATTACAGCTCCACTAATGGTTTCTTGCTGGTTAGTTGGGGATAAGCATCTTAACGACTTTCCAGCCTGGGCTGTCTTTGAATCATGATCATCTGATCTCAGCCTCCTGAGTAGCTAGGCTGGAGTCACCAGTGCCCAGCTGTTTCTCACTTTTAATAATTTCTCAGAGATTCTCCAGCAGGTGGCGCTTGGATTGCACTGAGAAATCCTCCTATACCAGCAGAC
>NW_012267240.1:17022921-17027176 GCF_000151885.1 Dipodomys ordii
TCACTGACTAAGTTTTAATCACGGAGGCCTCTCCCATGTAGACATGGCTCCTGTTCTCTTTTCTAGGGAGGAGTTAACAAAATGTACCATGGGATCCAGGACTACGATGAGAACAGTGCCCGCGTGCACCTCGTGATGGAGAAGGGAGACACTGTTTTCTTTCACCCCTTGCTCATCCATAGATCTGGAAGGAACAAAACTCAAGGGTTCCGGAAAGTAGGCATTCCCATCGCTGCTCCCATTGGCAAAGATGGATGTGTTGGAAGCAAAACTCAAGACACAGCCGGGCACTGGCAGCTTATGCCTATGATCCTAGCTACTCCTTGAGCAAAAGAGCTCAGGGACACAGCCCGGGACCTGAGTTCAATCCCCACAACTGGAAAAAAAAATCCAGATGCTGGTGTCTCACGTCTGTAAACTTAGCTTCTCAGGAGGCTGAGATCTGAGGATCAAGGTTTGAAACCAGCCTGGGCAGAAAAGTCTTTGTGTGACTCTTACTTCTGATTAATCATTGAAAATCCAGTGGTGTAGTTGTGGCTGAAATGTTAGTGCGCTAGCAAAAGATCTCAGTGAGAGCCAGCAAGCTGAGTTCAAGCCACATGACTGAGGTTTAAAAAAAATCAAGATGAATTAATCCTTATAGTATTCATTAAACTAGAGTCTAGCCTAGTTTATTCACCAGGAAATATTTTTTCTTTCCCTCCGTTCCTTCCTTCTTTTCTTCCTTCCCTTCCTTCCTTCTTTCCTTCCTTCCTTCCTTCCTTCCTTCCTTCCTTCCTTCCTTCCTTCCTTCCTTCCTTCCTTCCTTTCCTTCCTTCCTCTTTTACTGTTTCTTTCTTTCCATCCTTCCCTTTCTTCCTTCCCTCCCATCCTTCCTCCTTCCTTCCTTCCTTTTTCTCATTTTTTCCATTCCTTTCTTCCCTTTCTACCTCCTTCCTTCCTTTCTCTCTTTCTCACACACATCAGTAAGAAGCCATGTGACCTCATCATTTCCCTCTTATAAATGAAGAAGCTACATGATGTAAGATCCTAATTCAGTTAGTACTGAATTTGGTTCTTTATGGGGTTACTTAAAAGCTATGGTGTACTTTATGGCTTACAGGCCCTACTTTCTAAGGTAAAAACAAAAACTGAGATGGTAAAGTCAGAAAACTTGGGTGGACATTGGCTATTTATTTATTTGTACTGGTCCTAGGCCCTGTCCTTGAACTTTTATGCTCAAGGCTAGCACTCTACCACTTGAGCCACAGTACCACTTCTGGGTTTTTTACTGGTTAATTGGAGATAAAAGTCTCAAGGACTTTCCTGCCCAGGCTGACTGCACTGTGATCCTCAGATCTCAGCTTCCTGACTAACCAGGATTACAAGTGTGAACCACTAGCACCCGGCCAAGTTTTATTTTTTATTTATTTTTTAATTTTTTATGGGGTCCGGTCATGGGGCCTGAACTCTGGGCCTGAACGCTGTCCCTCAGCAATTCTGCTCAAGGCTAGCGCTCTACCATTTGAGCCACAGCACCACTTCTGGCTCTTTTTTTCTATGTGGTGTTGAGGAATCGAACCCAGGGCCTCATGCATACAAGGCAAGTGCTCTACCATTGAGCCACCTTCCCAGCCCCAAGTTTTATTTTTTTTAAAGCAGGAGACTACCTGGATACCGGTGGCTTGAGCTGTGGCTCAAGTGGTAGAGCATTAACTTTGAGCACAAAACGTTAGGGACAGTGCCCTGGCTCTGTGTTCAAGTGCCAGGACAAGCGGTCACACACACACACACACACACAAACCAAGCAGGAGACTGTACTGGAGACAGTCATGTCCTGAGTGAGCTAGTTCACTCTCTAGGAAGAAGCCCCCTGCGATGGCAGGAATTCATGGGCTCAGTGGCATGCCTTTCTTCAGTATCAATTTGTTCCTGTTACAGGCAATTTCCTGCCACTTTGCCAGCTCCAACTGCCACTACATCGATGTGAAGGGCACCAGTCAAGAAAACATCGAGAAAGAAGTCGTGGAGATTGCAGCTAAGTTGCATGGAACTGAAAGTAACATCAGCCTTAAGGTACAAAGTGTGAGATAACAAAGGAAAAATGTCAGCTTTTTTAAAGGAGTGGAGGTGTGGCTTAAGTGGTAGAACATCTACTTAGCAAGGGAGAGGCCCTGAGTTCTAATCCAGGACTCCCAAAGAGAGTCACTCTTTCCCTCCTCAAGATAGTTAATTAATACCTAATTTCATCTGATAGTATATAGTACCTGAGTTAGAGTTCCTTTTAGAAGCATTGATGAGAATAACAGGGGAAGTTCACTTTGTACTTCCTTTGTTAGTGGAGGCCTTGAAGCTGCTTCTCCAGTCTCTGGTGGTCCTACCACAAGTGGGCAATCTTGTTCCACAAAGGACAGGCAAGAAAAGAGGAGAGGAAATGAAGGACACTGGGCTTTGTCGAGACACAGAAGCCAAGATAAGGTTTATGATCATACATCTCTTTTCCATGTAGAATGCAGTATTTAGATGTTAGGTGATCTATTGTATTCCTAGTGGGCAATAACTTTTACTTTTTTTGTTTCAGTACTAGCATTTGAACTCAGGGCCTTGTGCTTGCTAGGCAGGTACTCTACCACTTGAGTCCTATCCTCAAGACACTAGTTGTCAATTTCTGAACAAGTTTTTATGATTGTCAAATTTGCAACTAGAGTTTTATGGGAGACATAATTCACACAGGCAGAGAGTTAAGATCCTTAATGCTTACTAGTAAGGGTCATGAGCCGGTATTTCATATGCTTTCCTATTAATATGCATCATTTCACAATCATTTGCTTTTATCAAATGGTTATTTGGGGTTGGGGAGGTAGCTCTCTGGTAGTGTACTTGCCTAGCCATTGTGTGGTCCTGGTTTCAATCATTAGGAATGCAGGAATGCATACCTGTCATTGTACTATCAAAACAGGATTAAGCAGTCTAGGCTGTCCCAAGGATCATGTAAGATCCTGTCTTAAAAAAGGACCAAAACCGGGGGCTGTGTACCATTTTAATTATCTCATTCTAATCAGAAGCAGATTTCTCTACGTAGTTCAGGCAGATAACACAAAGGCAAGCAACAGGAAGGCCAGCAAGGTATTTGTCCCGAGATGAAGCATCACACTGACTCAAGACCCACTCACGTAGGGAAGTAGCAGTATTCTAGCTATTGGTAAATATTTAATTGGAGTCTTGGGACTAGGTTTGTAACTATTAAGGGGGAGAAATGGGCCAGTGAAAGTATCCCATAAACACTTTCTATTTGGTGTTATTTCCAGGATATTTGGACATTTCGGTCCCGGCTTGTGAAAGGAGAAAGAATCAACCTTTGAAAACAGCCCTACCATGTCACTTTGTCAGAGGAAATCAAAGCAAGCCAATGAATCCAAGGGAAATGATTTCTCATTGGAGTGATGTTATCTTGTCTCTCACTTGGTAAAGAAATTAGGAACCATGTGCTGGGGACGGGTGTGGAGTTAATTTTGCATTGCAGTGTTATTGCTTTAGTGGAGGTGAAATGATGTGGCTAAATATTATTCTGAGAAAAACTAACTGGGTTCTACTAATAAAAGTGATGGGTGTATATTTCCAGTGTCTCAGTTTATTCTATTCAATTATCTCCCCACCCAAGTAGGAATGAGATCTTCAAAACTCAGAATGCATTGAGTTGTGCATTCTCCTCTGATAAACCCACCATCACCAATGTCACATTTTCTAATCTAGAACAATGCATAGTATACTCCTGAAAGCCCTGAGAAGGTGTGATGGATTCCACAGGAGGGAGCATATGCATTCTTTTTTGTATTTTTTAAGACCTTCCTGTGTAGCCAGGTCTGGCCTTGAACTCACAATTATCCTTCCTCAGTCTTCCAAGTTCTAGGATTCTAGGCATCTAGGCACCACATCCAACATTTGATATTGTCTTCATGCGTAGACTTGGGGCAATAGTATCTGGGAGGGAAACTTATTGTGACTTACTGCTCATGGTTTTGACCTTAACTATGATCCTGGCTGTCCAAAGCCTCCACTGCCCACACTGGATCCCTTGGGGAGAATTCTCACAGATGGGGATTTTTCTATTCCTGCCTTCTTTAGGATAGGATATCTCCATGAAATTTCTGGATTTCTTTGGCAACGATTTGACTAATTTTTTTGGGAGGGGGGTGTCCGGTCATGGAGCCTGAACTCTGGGCCTGGGCACTGTCCCTCAGCTCTTCAGCTCAAGGCTAGCACTCTACCACTTGAG